>NC_009323.2:315866-369357 GCF_000002845.2 Leishmania braziliensis MHOM/BR/75/M2904
CCCAGAAAAAAAAAAAAAAAAAAAAAAAAAACCCTCCCGTGCGCACTAGGTATTGGGAGGGGTAAAGTGACATGTAAGGAGTGGGCTGGGAAGAGGTTAAAGGTTTTCCAGAGCGGGGGATTTGAGGTTCGATTTTTTCTGTTTCGGCGGAAAGACATGTGGGGGAGTAATTCCCATGCATCCGTTGGGGGTTCGGCCGTGTGTGCATCCGACTGCCTCAGGGAGGCTTAGTGCGATGGTGTATGCAAAACGCAGAAGTGAGAGCCGCGCTCATGACGCAGTGAGTAAACTGATTATCCCAACATGGCAGATGTGCTTCGTTGCGGTAGGGGGTCTTCTGTTAGAGCTGTCAGTCTGGCAGTGCGAGATGGTGAAGCAGGAAGAAGGCTAGGTGGCACGGAGTCAGTGGCATAGGCAGAACACCGGGTTTGCTCCACAGAAGAGGATGTTGGCAGAATTGTGAAGAGCGCGAGGGAGTGCAGCGCCAGGCGATGACCACCAATGAGGAAAAAGTTACAGGGAGAGGCTGGAAAGGGTAAGGAATGCCAGACATCATGCGCGATAAGCAAAGAATCCATCTTGTTGCTTTGAGAAGCGCTATACGGCTCCACAAGTCCCTCTCTTCTTCTCTCCCTCGGTGATGGTGCAGCTGACACGCGCAGAAACTGCAGTCTCCAATAAGGACGCACAGAAGAAGCGCCGTTATCGCCCGATGAAAGGCCTCTTTTCCGGCGATGCCTTTCTCGTCGTCCACGTCAACTTATTCCGCTTCGGATTACGGAAAACAAACAGCGAAAGACAAAAAAAAATGAACGAGAGAGAGAGAGAGATGCCGCCCCAAATGATGTAGGCCACCTCTTCGCGGTGTTGGGGCACTAGTACCCCTTCACTGAGGAAGCGAGGCGCCGACGCTCACACAGCGATACCTACTGGTTTGAGCATCCCCCTCACGGGGCACGGCAGCGCCGCGAATGCTCTCCCTCAAACAAACGTGGAGGAGAATCCCCCCAAAAGGAAAAAAACAAGCAGATGTGCCGGCAGCGGAGGTGCAGCACAACGTGCATCGGAACAGAGAAAGAGAACATGTGTAAGTGCATAGAGAGCAACGCACACACCCACACACACACGTAGAGCAGCTGCGCATGTTACGAGAACGCTGAAGGGGAGGAAGGGAAGGGGGAGGGCAGCAAAGTTGACAGGGGAAAAAAAAACACAAATAAAGAACGAAAATGAACGAGGGAGGGGAGGGAGCTGAAAAAGAGAGAAGAGGAGGGCGAAGAAGAAACGAAGATGCGGCCCCAAATCCCACCAACGGCTCCAACGCTCTCGCCTCCCTCTCGCCCGAAAAGACCCACACCGAAAGACCGCTTTCATTTTCGATAGAATGACGGCCCACGACGCCACCTGTGTCCCTGAGGAGTCGCTTCACCTGACCCAGATGGTGGTGGATTCAGTGTTGTGGTAGAGGAGAGGGGAGGGAGGGAGGGAGGGAGGAGGGATAAGCCAGATGCAGCTGAAATTGATAAGGGGAGGGAAGAAAAACATGAGGAAAGCGGTAGGGTTAATTTGGCATCAAATGGAGGCAAAAAAGAAGACGTGCCACGCGTTCATTTTGTAGTGAGAAAAACACGCATTGAATTCATCAGAAGGCAGGACCTCTTGATGCAGGCTTGTCTTCCGACTTCAAGGGAGGTCAACACCGCCTTGTCGCGAATTTGCCCCCTGTCTAGTCACCCCAGTGGTCCATGTCCCGAGTAAGGGCCTTAGCAAGGAAACAAACGAGGAGGAAAAGGGCGCACCCAACAACCCGCCAGAGCCGCAGAGGACGTCATTACCGCCATTAAAGCGGCCTGTCAGGCACGTGTGACTCCCTTCTACTGTGGCAGTGCTGTTGAGAGAAAGGTTGTTTTCCGTGACATAGGGCAGAGAACAGCGTCCTTCATACATTGGCACCTGCGAACTCGTGCACACGCGCGGTGCTCTTCGCTGCAGCTCCTTTTTTTTTCGGTGAATGTGTCTCCACACCGCATTGAAGTAAGCGCACTGCTGCTTGCTGGGCTCCACTTCATGGGTGACGCATAGCGTTGATTGTGTACCCCTTTTTTCCACCACCTGCGCGCGTTCACCAGTGCTCTGACAGTAACGCAGAAGAAGAGTGAAACAACGTGCGCCGAGAGAGAGGGGGGAATAGAGAAGAGCAGTGCAAAATTATTTGTTCCTCACCGCTTGAAGATGCACGTGCCCTGTGCACAGTTGTACTCACAGACCCCCCCCCCAAAAAAAAAAACACAGAAAGCACTGCAAGGCATCGAGCTCAACGAAAGAGGTGAGGAAAGCGCCACCACCACCACCACTATCAGAGAGAAAACGATGCCCAGCCGCCTCTCTCAGCCATATAATGAAAGACACACGCCCCTGGGCTTATACCACACAGAGAAGCTTTATGAACACCCAAGCACCCGAAAAAAAAAGAAAAGAAAGGGAAAAAAGGAGCCCACGCAGTGTGTAATCCTGCACTGTTGAGAAAAGCAGCTCAGTAGAGGCGTAGCCATCTTGCATGAGCTGCTTGCGGCAGCAATTAAAGGGGAAAAAGGGATGCCTCACATAGGGAGCACATGGAGGACAAGGGGAAATCGAGTCATCGTGATCTACGAGTAGTGCATGCGTCAGGCAATTCATATGAATCGCGAGTCGCGCTCTCTCCTTGCGTCCACCGACTTCTCTTAATAAACAATTACTCTAGCAGAAAAGAAAGAATTCACGTCAGTCATTAGGAGAAGAAGAGCCACCCAGCAAAACAACGCGAGGGTGCGCAGCAGCCGAGGGAGTGCCGATGCGTCGACGCCAATCCAAATGTGCGGCATCATTTGGTCTTGCGGTTGTGACATGCGTCGCCACTTCGCGAACAAATGAGTCACAGAAAAGTGGGCGGGGGGGGCGGTTGCCGCAAAGGCTTTGAGTGACGCCAACACGGGAGAACAGCAAGCGGACGCGCAACAGGAGCGGGAGAAGCACACGTGTCACGGTCAAGGAGAACACCGCTCAAACAAGGGAGTTGCGTCTGGACTCCAACGCCCGCGGCTGCGCACCACTGACCTTTACCCCTCAGCCTCGTGGTTCGAACACCTACGCGTCGAAGCGAAAGGCAAAAAAAAAAACATAATGGAAAGGACAATTAGGAGAAAAGGGTGTTACTGAGGAAAAAGTTTAAATACAACACGAGTGCCCTCATGACGAGCACAAACCAAATCGTTCCAACGACGATCGAACGCAGCGGCCCTCCCCTTTGCGACCCAGATTTACTGCCTTCTGGCCCTAGTGGGCTGGCTCGTCCCCCACTAGCGTCCATCTCTTGCACATTGCGAGTACTCACGCACCGGCACACCCTACTCATTCGCCCTGAAGGCTCCATCCATACCGTTACTCCGACTCTTCTTCACTCCATCGCTGCTTTCACAGAACCCGGACGCCACTAATGCGCGCTTGATACGCGGAACAATGACGCGACGCTGCGCCAGCTTCCCGCGCACCAGCTTCGAATAGCGACGATGCACAAGGTAGGAAGAGGCGATGGAGGAGAAGGCGAGGGCGAGGTAGATGCCAACGGCGCGGTTCATGCAGCGACGCGCACCAACGCAGTAGCCCAACGTTGATGGCGATGCCTCGCGTTCGTACGTGAGGTACCACGCACACCAGTAGCACAGCACGAACCCGAGAGCGCCGCCAAGATAGCAGAAGCCGTAGTGCATACCCATGTCGCGGTCGAAGATGGTGCCTAGCACGTAGAAGGTAGCGCTCGTGCTCACGCCGTAGAAAAACCCACTGAGGATGTAAGGGAGAATGAGCGCCTTCCCATCGGGAAGCGCAATCCAGAAGAGCACGCCAAGGAACAGACCGACGGAGGCGACGGGGTAGATGAGCGTGGGGACAACCACGGTGCCAGCGCGCGCGCGCAGCACCTGTAGCGCGCGCTCGTAGACGCCGAGGAATACGCGGCCGCCAGCGACGGATACGCCAGACATGGCAGCGAAGAGAATGTAGTGCTTCGGCTCCATGGCGTCGTAGCGTGCCTTCACCATGATCTGAATGTTCCAGTTGCCGGTCATGACGAGGCCTATGCCCCAGACGCAGAGCGTGGTGTAGAACATGAGCCAGAGATCAAGATAGGTGAGGCTTTCCAGGAAGGTGGTCTGGTACACCGGCACGACGTAGACTTCGCCGCAGAGCATGATCGTCTCCACACGCGGGTTACTGTACGTGGACGGAGCCGTGCATCGCAGTTCAACGTGCTCAGGGTCGGAGTCAGCGCTAGGAGTGCAGCTAAGTGAGGCGTGCAGACTGTTGTAGTCACCTCCGAGATGTACAGTGAAGAAAGAGTCCTCCGGGTGGCTCTGCGGCGGCTCAGAGTGGTGGTGGCCGCCGTCGTGTGTAGCGCCAGTAGAGCGCCTCAAAGGCTGCTGTTGTGCCTCGAACAGGGGGCTGCTGCAGTGCGAGTGTGGCGGTTCTTCACCCAAGTCGTTCGTTCTGTCGGGCATGTACACCGTGACGAGCGGCCGCTCCGTCCCTGTGAGCTTGTGCAGAGGAAGCCCGAGAGATTCCCGCAAGGGCTCACTTCGCTGATGAGGTGCTTTAGGTGAGTGCGCGCTAACGGGTTCCGCAGGCACCATAACCTCGATCAGAGCGCTCTTCTCCACATTTGCATCCGCGTCACACTCACCGTCTAAGCGCAGCGATGGTTGTGCAGGTCTCTGGACACCGTGTGCAGGTGCAGCTATAGAACGCTCTGGACTATCAGGAAGATCCCCACCCACGAACGGCTCTCGATCCGATGAAAGGCCCTCCTGTCCCACCTCGTCAGGGCAGTGAGACGGTTGTTCAGACCCTTTTGTTGGCGTCGCATTACTATCGCACTGAGCTTCGTGTGCTTGAAGGTGACGCCCCCGATAGCGCTCCTCTTGCATCATGAGCAGCTCCTCCTCCTTCGCCTTCGCCTCCGCAATCACCTGTTTGTCTTGCTCCGACAGCCCATCAATGCTGTCCAGCGGCAACACAAGCACAAGGACCAGCAGTACAATCATTACCGCACCGATTGCGATGCCGCGCAACTTGCCTGGCGTGATGTCGGCGGCGAGGTATGCCACGCACACGGTCTGGATGGTCAGGTAGAGGTTGAGCAGCACGAGGATGATCGCCATGATGATGTAGCGCCGCTTCGGCACAAGCTGCGACATGTAGCGATTTCGGATCAGATGAGCGCGCAGCTGCTCGCACGGCGTGATGCGGCGCTGCTGCCACCGATTTATTACATAGGGCGCGTCCTCCAAGTACCACACACCACCAGCACCGGCGGCAAGTGTCACCGCGAACATGAACCACATGAGGTGCGCGAAGTTGTCCTTGAAGAAGCCGCGGAACAGGCACGCAAAGACAGACGCACCAAGCCCCGTGAACGTCTGCAGCAGCCCCGTCGGCTGGCCGCGGTCGCGCGGCATGTGCGTCAGCACCGCGGGCAGCACGGCCACGTTCAGCGCGTAGCAGCCCCAGCACATCATGGCGTAGAACACGGCGCAGTTCAACACCGTGGGCGGGATGTGACCGCCAAAGGTGAGGGCGAAGAGCAGGTGGCCGAGCGCCGCAATGACGCTGCCGAGCGCCACCACCACGCGCGGCCCGAACCAGTCGTACAGCGCGCCGAACGGCAGGGTGAACAGGCCGACGGAGACGCCGCTGAGGTAGACAATGGTCATGGATCGTGCGTTGAACTGGTACGCCTGCTGAAGGTGCAGTACGCCAAAGACGGAGTGAACCCCCTGCGTGGAGCTGCTGATCGAGAGAATCACACCGGCGAAGAGGATGCGGAAGCGCCGCAGGTTGTCGATCTTCTTGGGATAGATGAGAAGGGCCCCACTGGCGGCGTCTTGTGTCGTTTTCTTCCGGAAGTTGTCATCCGTTGTGCTGGTGTTTCTGTGGTTGTCTGGGATATCAGCAGTGATGGGATCCTTTTCAGTATCAGATGAACTGTCCTCGCTTCCTGGCGTCTCTCTCTTGCGGTCGGCCAAAGGAATGATGCTTGCCGGATAAAGGGGGGAACGGGGCATGGCGAGTCGCTGGAGAGGCTCACCGTGGTGTAGATCAGATGAAATGAAGGACAACTCATACTGCTGCGATGCCGTGCGGTTGGCCCTCATTTTTCTGCTGTTATTCAGATTTTGTGCGGCAAAAGACACGCGGAGAGAGCGTTTGGCTTCCGCACGTGGAGATGTCAGTGCGACGTCCCCCGCCGCGTCGGGGTGCGTCAGAGAGTCCGCATGAATCATGGGAAGATGGTGTGGCGGCGTAAAGACACGTTAAACAAGTTGGCAGACTCTGAGTGAGCTCTGGGGGAGCACAATGGTTGGCCACTCAGCGGAAGTGAGGCGACAGTGAAGGTCCACTCTTGTTGTGTATGTTGCGGATGATCGTGAAAAAATCGTTAAATTGCTTCGTGCGCACGAATGGCTGATATTCCGGTATATTAGCAGAAACACTGAGAAGACGTGTCGGGAGGAAAAAAGGCGATCGAGTAGAGACGTCGATGACGATGAGCGCACGCGGAGAGGCGGCACAGAGCAGCGAGCGTGTGCAACACGATGGTGCATAGAATGAGGTGAGGAAGGGCATACCTGCAAGAGAGAAGGGGTGATAAAGCAGCTCGGCGTAGAGGTTGCCTATTTTATCCTCGTTTTTCTGCTGTGTGCGTTATCGTGCCCGCGGGCACCCCCACGCGTGGCACTTGCCCACCCCTCCGTGTAGCAGTGCAGCTCGGGAGCTGTCCTGCCAACGAAAGGGGTGGGCTGAGATCACTTCATTGCGCCATGTGAATGTGCTGCTCTTATTTGGTATCACTCAAGTGGGAAAACAAATCTGGAGAATGCACGTGGTTCCGCCTCAATCGATTTGTTGCAGATAGGGAAGGAGAGTCTACTTATCCCACATGACGTTGTCCACTGACCTCATCGCTGCGGACATATCTGACCAAGGCCCTGTGAGCGCAGTAGTGCGCCATTAAGCGCGTTCAAAGTACCCCCTGTTCAGAGGAGTCCCTCCCGCTCCATTTCTGTTTCGGCGAGGTGGATGTGCACCGGAATGTGCTCACACCCACTCACGCATCCTCGAGTTAATGCGTGCGTGTTTGGAGGCCATTGAAGAGAGCAGGCAAAGTAAAGCGAATATATGTGTGTGTGTGTCGATATATGTGTCTACAGAGATGGAGCCTTTTGCCTCGTTTTTCCCCCCGCCCACCCCCCTCCCTTTGTGGACGTGTCACCGAATCCGCATGTGCGCATGCGCTCCGTGGCACGGCGGCAGGAGTGGGAAGGGAGGAGAGGAGAGGAGAGGAGAGGAGGGAGAGGAGGGAGAGACGAGGCGAACACGGAGCACCTCCGAGACAAAGCCACAGCGACGGCGAGAGGGAGCGAGCAAAACCCAAACGAATAACACAGTCAAGAAGCAAACAAAAAAAAAAATAAACGGTCGCGGAGAAGGGCACAGATGAGGGGCGATTTAGATGGTGAGTCATAAACCCCTAGCGGTATATGGACACCTCCCTCTTGCTCTGAGAACAAACAGTCACTACGGCTGAGGTAAGAGAAGCTCAGTCATGAAGCAAATGCATGTGTGATGGGGCGAGCTCAGGTGCTTGTGCGTGGGCGAACTTTTCACTCCAACGTGCTTCACATTCTCATATCTTCAGGGAATGGAGAACAGCAGGCGAGGAAGAGAAGGTGCAAAACTAAACAACCAACCAATAATCAGAAAAAAGCACAGTGTATGCTTGAGCTCATGCAGCTGCTGAGCTACTCTTCTCCGCGCCCATACCGTATTCCCTCTCGCCAACGAGACCAAAGGACGATTGAGACGCCCATGAGATTTCTTCGCTCTCGTGAGAGCGTCCTGTTCGTGAAAGTACCGCTTTCTTCACTTATACGCCCGTGTGACTGTGTTGGCACCGCTGGCAGCCCTTGCTTTCCCTTTTCGTCTTGAGTGACGAAGAACAACCACAAGTGAGGTGCCCGCTATGCCCTCCGCTGTGTCTGTGGGTGTACACCAGACATGATCGAGGCTCGCAGAGCAAAGGAGCGCTTCAACACACAACACGACTAGGTGAGAAGGGAGGAAGACAGCGCGAAAGAGGCAAGCAGGCGACATGAACGGACCAGCGAGAGAACGAATGGCATGTATGCACTCTCTATGGAAAACTATAAGCCAAAGCAAACCCCCAAAAGAATGCGAGCGCGCTGCTGCAACGCCTCTCTTCGGCACCACCACCCCCTCTTACTTCTGCGGGACTTGCACACGTCCGCCGGCGTTCTAAGCGACAACGCCTCGATTCCGGCAATCGCACTGCATCACGTACACACCAGCGGCGTTAAGAAAGTCGGTCTCATCGCTTTCCGGCTCCCTGTCGGCTTCGTTCGCGAGAAGGGTCTGCTCCAACGTTAGCGGCTGACCGAAAAAGATGAGGGACGCATTTCTCCCCGTGTTCAATGTGCCGAGGGCCTCTTGGCCATCGCGGAGGACGTCGGCGGACGGCACGCACCACGATACCGCTGCATCGGTCGGCATGACAAGCTGCAGCGCGGCAGGCAGATAAAACGCAATATTGCTCATTGTGTAATGCAAAGAAGGGGGGGAGCGGGGAGGACCAGTAAGGATGGGGGGAGGGAGATAAGGGAATGGCACGAAGGGAAAGAATACGGGGCCAGCGATGAAGGCGCGTGTGTGAGGGGTGGAGTGGGGGGGAGAGGGGGCAGGCAGAGGGGCTATGAGCAAAGGTGTGTTTCTATGTTTCAGTATATGACGGTGCGCCAGGGGGCAACCGTGATGTGCGTGCCGAGTCTCGTTCAGCTTTGTCGGTTTGTGTAGAAAAGCAGCGTTGATTCGAGCGTTTTTTTTTTTTGTTTTGTCGGCTGAAGAAGAGGAGAGCCCAGTGGTGGTGTCCTCGTAGGCGTATTGGGGGGGAACCGCCTGCGACGGCGCACAGGGAGGCGGGGAGGTGCAAGTAAGAAGCGAGAGAGAGGGGAGGGGAGTGGAAAAGAGAGCGAAGGTGGATGAAGCAGGCGGATTCGAAGGAATCCGTGATATGCAAAAGGGAAAGGGAGTAGGCATAGGATGCGTGAGAGAGCTACAAACCAACGAGTTGGAGCACCTTCGGTGGAAGAGAGCAGCACATGGGAGGGAGGGGGAAGGTGCATAGCCGCACACAAACACCCTGGACTACGAGTCGGGTACCTGCCGCCACCTTCGACTACGAGCGAGGAGTTCGTTCACTCTCAACATAGGAAAAACATGCATCTGTCGGGTAGAAGATGGAGTGGGCGAAAGAAGAGGAAAAGGATCTCTAAAAGGGTAACGCGCTGGATCTCCAGACAAGTGATACCAAGCACAGAGTGAGGAGAAGAAAAGAGCCACACATACACCGATAGGAAAACCGCACTGAGCACAAGAAAGAGAGAGAGAGACATGGGTGAAGCTGTGGCGATCAATGGGGAACCGTCGCTAGGCAGGTCAAAGGTACCCAAACTCCACACACACACACACGCATACACACGCAGACCCTCCCCCCAACTTTCCTTCCCTCACACCCTTTTATGGGCTTTGAGACGCATTCAAGATCCGTGAGGCATCTTTCTCCCTGAGAAGACTGGTAGACTAGCGTTCTCGATTGCTCGAAGCCCGCCCATCCTCTCATGCCTCTTTTCCTTATTGCTTCGCGCCCCACTCCATCTCGCCACGTGCTCGCCCAGTTGTCTACCGCAGGAGCTCGTCGACGAGACTTCTCCAGCGCAGGAGCGTCTCCACAAAGAGCGGCAGCGTCTCACACAGCGCCGCTGCACTGCAGTGGCGCATCGGGAGAGACGTTGTGAGCACGACAACGCTGTTCTGCATCGATAGGCCAATGCCACCGCCGCACACTTCGCGACCGAGCAGCGACCCTTCGAGAAGTAACTCGTATAGTTTCATGCGTAGGGGCAAGTTCTCTGGAAGTTCCGTGAGGAGCGACGAGTAAATGTACAGCCGCTCGGTTGCCGGGTCGTAGGTGAGCAAGATGGAGAAGTCCTCGTCTGTCCCTACTACGCATGTGAGATTCTTGTCAAAGTATAGCGAGACCTGAAGCTTCTGTGATAGCATATTCAGACTTTCCTTCGCCACTTGCAGCCCGTCCACGTCGATGGACCTGCTCATTCCCCGCGCTTCACTAGCTCCCCTGTGAGCTGCGTAGTCTGCTGATGAATTGGCGGCCTGTGCAAGTTGGTTCTCGAGGTCGGCGTTGCGCGCCACTGCTGCATCTACCTGTCGCTGCAAGCGCTCAATCTCACGCTCCATCTCCTGTGTGCTGCGCGCGGCGGGCTCATCGCGCCATGTCTCCTGTGGTGCGTACGGCCGTTGCTGTTGCTGCTGCGGTGGTGGGGCGGATGGTATAGCGGCAGTCTCTGGACGTCGGGAAACCGATGGCTCCCATAGGTGTAGCACGCCTTCGTCCTCCAATCCGAAATCCTCCCCCAGCATGTCATCCTCCAGCACACGGTCGCCAGAAAGCAGCTGCTGGTTCTCTGGCACACCGTATGACCTGAGGTAGCGGCGAATTTTGGCTACACTGAGCTTGCCCAGATCGCCGCGGATGACCATCTTAAACTTGCGCCCATCCGTGCTCTCTACGAAGAAGGCCTGCCGTTCCTCCATCTGCAGTCGTTTTGCGCCACCTCTCCAAACGTTTGCGCTTAACTGGCGCACAAAGTAGTCACGGGGGGAGGGGAGGCGAAGAGGTAAAGCGTCGCCTCCTTTGTAACCGATCAGACAGTGGTGAGCTAAGCGGTAATCGACAACGTACCCACACCACTGTGTTGGGTGCTGCTCACCGTTGTTGCTTGTGTCGTATGGCTGGCCCGTAGCTTTGGTGAGTCAGAGGCATACACTGGCCAAGGTAGGGAGAGAGAAGGGGTTAGGGGGGAGGGGGGGGTAAGTTTGTGGCGCGAGTCGAAAAGAGAGTAGTTGCTGCGGCTGCGTAGTGTGCGTATTACATCAAGACGCATGTCATAAACTGGCGCCTGACAGAGGGACATCCTCAACCCGGTGCTGCGCAGAGCCACACAAGGTGCGGTAAGCAGACTGGGCAAGGCGAGCAGAGATGCGAGTGCCTTTCAGTCGACCCCCTGCGTTGCAGCTACCAAATCCAGTGCTCCATCCTTTGCGAGGGCGCACGAGGCCCGTCGTCAACCCTCTGTGCGAAGTCCTGGTCGTGCAGAAACGTCTACTGCTGAGTCGAACGAGACGTGGGTAAGGTGTCCATGCCGTGCGCATGCCCACGCGTGAAACAGGACAGCGAAGGAAAAAGGCGGGAAACAACTAGAAGAGGAGGTAAGCATGCCCAAACGCATGCACCGAAGACACAGCAAACCACAACCACACATCACCAGGGGACGCTCCTACACGTGCAAAACAGGCCACATGACGCTGCTCACGGCGGGAGAGCAAGGTACGTGAAGGTACACTCACACATGTTGAACGAGGAGGGGGGAAGGGAAAGACCCAGTGCCTCAGCAACAGGGACACCTGCCATACGAACCATAATGAGAGAGGCGGCTATGAGAGTCGCATCTTCCAGTTCTATACTGCACAGTGGCCTCAAATCACGCGCATGAGACAGAAGGGGCACACCCACGCACGTTGCAGCGCTAAAAACACCAATGCCGCAAGTAGGATTAGGCACCTTTGAGGTGCCGCTGTCGTGCCCATCTGTAAGGCCGTGGGCACGAGAGCGGCATCAAAAGGGAGTGATGGCCGGTCGCTGCGGAGCGTGCCTGTCATGTTGCGGCAGTGGACTCCGCAGACGCTGCGAGGGGCCACTGCCGCTGGATCCATATATGTGCTGGGCAGCTCTAGTAGGTGGAGTAGGATGCTCTAGTCCACTGCAATACGGTTTTTGAGTGCCTTGGCACTGCTGCTGCTGTTCTGGCACTCGTGGTACCTTGTGGCGCGGCAACGCATAGCAGCTCACTGTGAAGACACCGTGGCGCGCAAAGTTGTCCGCAAGACTGTGTGCTACCACGGAGAGCTTTCTGGCTCATCAAGTACTCCGCAATCGCACATTGTCACTCATCATATGGTCCACTTTGTGTTATCCGCGAATTGATCCTCTTCCTCTCGCCGAAGTTGTTAGCGCTTTGAGGTCCTGTTGGCTACCTTTCGTTGCCGAGATAGCCATGTCAGTCTCCCACAGTGCTTCACTGCCATGTCAAGTCTCACTGAGGGGTTCTCTATGGTCGTAACGCTTTCCTTCACTAAGGCGCTCGTGCTGGCAATGCTTGTGGTATCTTATTCAATGTGTTGTAGCTGCACAGGGAGCCCTTCCACGCTGTGAAGACTTTCGACACCGTCCGAGTCATGTCAAAACGTTGGCGCATTCGTGACGGCACTGTTCGGTACCGGGGGGACCCTCCGTGTCTCATCCAGGGCGTGGATGTTATTCAGCAAGACAAGGCATGCCCGTCTTGAAGGAGATTACATACTTGTCGTCGTACGTTGCCTCTGCGGTCGTGTTGTCGAGGGCATTAAGTGGCTTGTCAATAGAAGAAAGCTGACCGGTGAGCCTCAACAGCTCTGACCTGAGGTAGTCCTTACCGACTGGAAGGAGGCTGGCGTTTGATGTACTACTGAGGCGGAGGCTGTGTAAGATGTGGACAAAGCGCGCTCAGGGGCAAACCCTTCGGCGAGAGCGGGTGGCCCGGCGACGTGGTGCAGCGCATTCTGGCGTTGATTGAGGACTTCAGAAAATAAGAGGGAGAAGACGACACGTGAGCGGTGGTGGAGGAGGAGGAGGAGGGAGGGAGGGATGAAATCCATGTTTTTAATGACTCTTCCGCTACGCCTGTGCGCTGCCGTGTAGACGAGGCAGGGCGTACAGCATCACCTCTGCGAGTGTACACCGAATAAGGCGCCACTGTTCCTCTGGGGCTGGTCGCAACAGTGAGAGTGTGCAGAGTTGGTAAAGGAAAGGAAACGAAGCCCATGCAGCCTTCACTCGGCTAAATACATAAGAGCGATGCGTTGCCTTGCTTGACTACATTTGCTGATCGGTATGGAAGGAATAGTGCGTAGTAGTAAAGAGAAGGAGAACAGTGCGAGGAGGGAGGCGACGAAGCCTCTTGGGCACCCTCACGCACACACATCAACGTGTGCACATGAGAAATCAGAGAAGAGGCCCAGCAAAATTCACAGCTCACACACGAATGAGAGAGAAAGGCATATGTGCTACGGAGAAGGCAGAGGAGAGAAGCGAAAGCGCGCCGCAAGAAGGGGATATATTAGTACCCAGCACGTGCTGCGCGCAACGCTGGAGAAAGGAATCCCACGCACTGCTGTACAGTCGAGCACATCAGTCTGTTCGAGACATACACCTGTAGGTAACAGCAGTCATAACGAGCAGCAGTTGGCGTCACGTTTCATCGCACGTCACAAAAAATCAGGCAACACGGCAAGCATGCGACCATCGGAGAGCGCCCCTCTTCCTTCTCCCCTGCGCCGCCCTTGATGGGGGCCATCGGGAGGATAAAGCGGCAAAAACACCGAAGGCGACTTGATGGCCCCCCGCATGGCGCCGATTGCACAGTGCAGGAGAGAAGCACACCTGAACGCGCCATAGAGAAAGGGAGAAAAAGGAGAGAACGTTGGCGCCCATGTGAGGCCGGGCCAGCTTCCCCCTTCGCTCGTTCAGCTTTCCCTTCGCACGTTGATGGCTTTTCGCCTCACTTCCCTACATCGTTGGGGGTTCGCCTTCACGCGGGTGAAACTCAAGCGTGACCCCTGCAGTAGCCCCTTCAACGGCCGAGTCGAGGGGAACTGCTGCGTAGAGAGCACTCAGGGCGGAAGGCTGGACAAAAGGAGTGCCATAGGTGGTTGCGGCACTTCCTCTGTGCAGCACCAGCGAGGCGGCTGAGGATGAAGGCGGCGGCATAGATCCAGCTGGAGGAAGAGGAACCCTGTGTGGCACCGCCGGAGCAGTGATTGAAAAACAAGCCACTGTTCGATGACCAAGACCTGCAAAGGCGGTGTAGAGTGCGTCACTGCGAGTTATGAGCTTCGTAGACCACGACGTCGCGAGTGAGATCATATCATTTAAAATGGCCTTCTCGACCTTCACCATCTCCATATTCTTCACTTGTTGCTCACGCAACAACTTCTCCTGGGCCTTGCCAGCGGTGCTGCAGACCTTTGCTTCGAACTCGGGCGTGTTCACTTTGGAGCACTTCTTTGCCATATGCTCCAGCACTTGCACTGCGTTCTTCGTCTTCTTGGCTGCATGACGGCCAGTAGCGCTGACCTCTTTAAGAAACTCCAACTCCGTCTGCATCATCTTCAGCTCAGGAGAGGCACGCCAGTTGCTGTACGCGGCGGCGAGGCGACCAGTCATTGGAAGTGTGGGCTGAGTGTTCACCGGGGCCTCCTCAGCAAGGTGTGTCCTCACGCTCTCAATGGTGTCGCTATTGTTCAAGAGGCAGCTCATCACCTTCTCCATGGCGGCAAGGTACTTGTCATGATATGCCAGCGCCTGTTCACTGGCAAGGTTGAGCTCTTTTAGGTGCTTGTGCGTGATGAACACCTGCTCCGCGCGCAGCTGCTGCTCCTGGCTGAGATATGATTTGGTCATGTTGACAAGGGTTAATCATACAAGCGCGTGGGTGTGAATGTGCAGAAATGGCGGAGGGCGGAGCGTGCGGCGGGTACACAGAAGAAGGGAAAGGAAGCGTGGCTGCGTTATGCACAATTGAGCAACCGAAGGAGAACAAAGACGTGTGTTGCGGGTGGCTGACCGGTTCAGTGAACACACAGAGAGTGAGAGTGAGAGAGAGAGAGAGGAGAGAGGGGAGGGGATACAAACGGGGACGCTGCATGGCAGCCCATAGGGCGCCTTATGAAGCAATGGAGTGTCCGGGGCGCCTCCCTCCCCTCCCTCCCTCCCTGCCTCCCCCCAAAAGGAAATAAGCGGGAGTAAATACGGCTGCTCCATCCATACACCCTTCTGCAGGCCTTATGCGCATGCAGTCCTGCTATTGGGCTGTGCTGCTTTGCTGTTGCTCCGACATGCACAAATGAGCCCACGCACGGTGGCGGCCCTCCAGCTTGAGTCCTGAATGGGAAAGTGACGTACAGCGCGTGGGCAAAATGGGAGGAACTTCGCCCGCACCTGCAGATAAAACGCAGGGGAAACAGAGAAGACGCAGAACGCAAGCGAAAGGGGGATGTGCACCCACTTCATGATGAAAGAGGAAAGAACAGAAGAGCGGGCTGAGGAAACTGACAGAGAGGAAAGAGAGTGTGTGGAGAGGAGGTGGAGCTGAAGAGACACGAGCACGCAAGGGTGCGACGTCCGGTAGAATGAGGCACAACAAACATCAAGACAAAACTAAAGAGACGCAAAGCCCTCAAGCACGAGGGGGCGAGGAGAAAACAAACGAGGCAGCGCACAACAGATGAAGACTTCAGCAAGAGCGCATTCCTCACGGAAGAGAGAGAGACACGACCGCTGGCGATAGAAAGAAGAGGTGGGTAGACCCGGGGAGCCCTCTCACTCTCATTCTCTTGCACTAAGAGGCTCCGATAGAGTGAAGCATGGCCCTTTGTACTCGCGAGCAACTCTGTAGACCCCATCACGGCCAAAGCATCCCTGCTGCATCAGCAAAAAGCGCTTACGGAGGAAGTACATCCCAATGGAAGCGGACGAGGGCTTTGTTGCTGCGGTGGGCTGAGCAGAGAGGAGGGGTTGTCCTGCTGCCTGCGCGGCGGTTGTGGCGCAGTGGTCTCGTGAGAAGAAAACTACAAAAAGAGAGGAGAGGCGCTGAAAATAAAATAAAAGACGACTGCGAGAGCCACGGATCGCTGGTTTTTCCTTCCTTTTCGGCTCACACCAGCCGCGTAGGCGGGCACCCATCCTCCAGAATTCTCAGAGACAACGCTGTCAAGGCGAATTCAATTGTCGTCTGCTCATACGCGGTGTAGTCGCCCCTCTGCCGCTGGAGTGGGTTCCCCAAGACGACTACGCACAGATGGGCACGGCGATCGATGCCCTCCGGCCTACGGCAGACATTCATTCAGTTGCTACACGACATTTGCACTATACCTCGTCGCACTGGGCTGCACGCTTGAATGTCGCCAGCAGAAAACCCTCCGTGGATGTGTTATGGAAAAGGGAAAAAGATAGAAGTAGAGGAATGGGAAAGAGCCCAGTAGGTTCAAGACAGCAGATGAGTCAAGAGGCGACACGTAGGGCGTTAGAGGGAGGGAGAGAGAGCTGAGCGCGTGTGGAGTGGGCTGCAGCCTGGAGGTGCGCAAGAATAAGGCGCGCACACGACAACAACAACGGGGAGCCGCGGCGAACGGCGGTAGAGGGGGGAGGCGAAGAGGAGAGAGGGAGGGAGGGAGAGCAACAGAGGAACGCCACCGAGGAGGAGAGACAACGCGCCAGTTTGAGAACTACCCAAGAAAGGAAGGAGTGAGGCAGAAGTGAGTGAGTGGGTTGCTACCCTGAGCAAAACACACATAGGGAGGGGGACAGGCTGAGGTTCAATGAAGTCCTTGGTAGGATGCACCGCACTCCGGTACGGGTGTGTTCGTTTGTGAAGCGAATCGTAAGCAAAGTCGACTGTGAGCGGTCATGAAGGGGAGGGGTGCGTGAGATACACAGAGAGGATCAGACGAGCAAGACAACGGGAGAGTGAAGGTAACGAGAGAATGAGGTGAGAAGGAAGAGAAGGAAGCATGCAAACAGCATGTGTCGTGTATTCGCTTGCGCTTTCTATTGCTATCTCCACAAAGGCAATCCGCGTAGCGCTGGTGCAGCATCGCCCAGCCAAGGACACTCCCTGCATGAAGGTAGTGGTGGTCGGTAGAGCTCTTATCTCGCATCAAGGAATCGCTCTTCGTAAAAGGGAAGCAGCATGGGTAGACACACACGGACTCAGCTCGAAAGGTACCGTGCCCATGCGAGGGGCAAGTCATGCCGAGATGTAGCGAGACGACCAGTCAGCAGAGCAGACGCATAAGAAAGCGACAAAGAGAAAACATATGGGATAAGGCTAATATAGACACGCTGGAGGCAGCGCAGTGTCATACTTGTTCAATAGCAGTGCCTTCGCACCTAATGCGGTATCGAAAACGCGTTCACCTGATCATGGAAAGGGAGAGTCAGTCTTCTCTACCAGAAGAACTTGATAAAAACTTATTCCCGCGTTCCAGTGGGTTGATCCGGGGTTAAACTATCACCTCTATTGCCCTTACTTCTGCTTCTGAGGGGGGACGCACACCTCAGAGGAAGTGATGGTCTTCGCCTCCATGCGAGTCATGAATTCGGCCAGCAGTGTGGCGTTCAGAGCAGTGGTGTAGCCAGGTTGTGGTGGTGCGGATGACACCTGCGACTGCGGGCCACGGCTAAAGCTGTACAGCGGCGGCGCCACCCTGCCGGCCGACCCCACCTGCGAAATGGAGCCGAAGTCCTCGTCGTCAATACTGACATCGGCGTTTCGTCTCAGCAGGCCCGCATTTTCCACCGGTAATGAGGCCGCAGCAACGGCGGGGGTCGTCTTAGTGGTGACTGCTACTGCCGTAGGCTTCGAGGTGTCCATCTTTGCCACTGATGTGCCCCGGTTAGGTGACACCGAAGCGGTGCTGGCGAGCGGCATCCCCGGTGAGGACTCGCTAGGGAGAGGCGATTGATTTGGTGAGACCCTGATGGGGAGCTGATGTGGTTTGCGGAAGCTGCTTGAAGGCTCCTGTTTGTTGCTGCTGTCGCGCGGGCTGTCATTCCTCCCATTCGGGCCTAGTCGGTACCCCTGCGAGGCATACGAGGCATCGAGCTCCGAATTCACCTGCGCGCAGCGCTGCTTGATGGCGCTCAGCCGCTGCTGCTCCTGTTCTTGACGGTAGAGGGCCACAGCCTCCTCGACGGTAGGATCTGTTTTGGTCAGCGCGTCCACCACAGACGTCATGTAACCGGCGTTGAGGTGGAGGTAGTGCTTGAGTGCTGTGGCCGTTACCTTCTCCACTTCGCTCACCAATGTCACGAACTTGTCCTCGAATTCGTTTTTAGAGCGCTGCAGCGAGGCGAGCGACTGATTGCGCGCCTGCACGTGGGTGGGATAGGATTTGCTCGTGTCAAGTGCCTTACTCTTCTCAGCATACGACTTCTCCTGCTTATCCACGAGCAGCTTTGCCTTCTTGTACTTATCGAAGGCGCTTTTCTCCGCCTTGGCTGCCTTTTCCGTCTCCTTCAGGGACGTTTTCAGCCGCTCGACCGGGAACAGCACCTCCTCATGTACGAGCTTGTTGTAGTTGCGAAAAGCGATGCCCTCCTTCATGCGTAGAACCTCTTCGGCAAAGTGATGCACGTACTTCTTTACCTCGGGGGTGCTGAAGCTGAGAGAGGTGAGGGCGTCAAACGAGTGACTGACCTGCTCCAGCGTAGTCCCGAGCTCCTTCATCAGGAGCATCATCTTGGCCATGTCGCTGCTGAAGGACTGGATGGCAGCGTGAATAGCCCGCACGTCATCCAGCTGACGCGGGTGAATGAAATCGTGTTGCATCGACATGATGAACGAGAGGGCGAAGCCCAGTTATCAGGCCTCAGAGTTGTGGCCGCCACTACGGCGGGACGATAATGGGGGAGAAAAATGGCCAATCCACAATACAAAGTCAAGAGCTGCGGGTTAAATGGCGCTGAGTGCGAGTGACAAGAAAGGCAGCGAGTTGCCCTCCATGCGCGATAGGCGCGGAGTCACGCCACAGTAAGGTACAGTTCAACTTCAAGAGAGAAGTAAAGGAGAGGGAGCACAGAGGGATGCCTTAGAGGGGGGAGAGCACGGCAATCCTGAAAGAGAGAAGAGAGGGTGGGTAGTCAATGACCCATCGTGGCGTCCAGTGCGACGCACTAGTAAGACCACCTCTGTGATGAAGCGCAGAGGTCCACAAAGAAAAATAATGCACGGCAGCAGATGCCTGTGCGGCCCGCCGACGCAACCTGCAGGTCCTTCAGCTCTGCTCATCACGAGGCAAGCTGTACGAGCAGCATTCACAATAGCACGTGTGCGCTTCTTCCTGCAAAGGCAAATGGGAAAGAGGGAACAGGAGAAGCAACAGTATCCGCGACCGTACAGCCACGCACAGAAAAAATGGGCAAGGCGTAGAAAAGCGAAAGAGAGTCAAAAAGAAGGACACGCATGCTTGGGAAACTGATCAGCCAGGCGAGGTGGAGGTGCGCACAGAATGTGCAGACGCAGAGCAGCCAAGACCGCACGCAACTAAAGCTCCTCTTTATTTTCTGATCATCGAGTCCATTCCTCACCACGCAACACGAGTCAAACGCCACTCGACCTTTGTCCTGCCCCACCCCCTCATCACGTCCAGCGAAGCACCGACTTAGTCATCTGAGCAGGACCTATGCCGCAAACTCTACCCCCTCCCCCCCCCCCGCCGGACACCCAGGTTGCCTCACAGACACGCCCATTATGCCGATCACCACCTGCGACATTCCTCAGGGGGGCTTGGGCTTCCCGCCAGGAAGCACTGAGGCCCGGGTGGGGTATGCTCGAGTCACGTTGACATGTTTCCTACAATAAGGATGGCACAAGTGTGCACACCGCTATGGGTCGCTCTGATGCAGCGCCATCCAGGGCTTGAACACTAACATCAGCAGCGATACATCGCTCTGTCCTCTCCTACGTGGTAGGGGCTTCAGCCTGTCGCCGCCGGAAGTCGTTCGTCATTGGCGAGGATGAGGGCTACCTGGCTTCTTCGCACACACGCACCCACAGAGTGGGTACTGGTCCCTGGATGCTACGCAGAGGCCTCTCCTTCGGCAAACACAACTGCAAAGCGAAGGGGGAAAAAAAGCAACGACGACTGGGCAGTTCCGCAACTGCGTTCGTTTCATAAAAACAACAACAACAACGGAAAACCGAGGGAGATGGCGGCGAGCACAATCCGAAGAGGTCAACTGGCAGGCGACGAGAAAATAGGCTCACGGATCCGCTCCCAGCACTGGCCCTGCAAGCCAAGAAGCGCTTGCCCGTTCTGCACTCAAGTTTTACGCCTGCCTCTGCGCCACACACCACCTCGATAAACGCGGATACAGCGCGGTGTGCTGGATGTGTTTCTAGTTTACATTGGTGGCTGGCCATAGATGTAGTACGGTTGCTGCGGAGCTGCACCATAGTAGCCGCCTTGTGGTGGAATTTGCTGGTAGTACATTACCTGTGGTGGAGGCTGCGGCGGCAGATAGACGGCTTGCAGCAGCGGCTGTGGTGAAGGCGCCACCTGTGCCTGCAGCGGGATGCCCATCGCCGGCTCGCCGCACATCGTTTTCTCGACGGAGTCGAAGTCACCCGCAGATGCTGTCGTCTTCGTCTCTGTAGCAACCATCTCAGGATTCGTGGCTGCAGCGCCAATATATTCTTCGATGGAGTGCACCATCGTACTGCTGGGCTGAGGGTCAGCGCCAAAGTCCACTGCCAGTACCTGCAGATGAAGCTCTGCCGAGGAGAGGTGCGTGCCTGTGAGGATGACCCACATGTCCTTCACTACGCGGCGTGTCAAGCCGTTCACAGAGAGCCTGTAGACCCCCATGAGGTCGTCTACAATGACGTTGTCGTTCCAAAGCTCAAACACCACCTGTGCGGAGTCATAATCGGCGATCTGGAACTTGACCACCTCATTCCAGGCTGGGTTGAGGCTGTTGTGGGCCACCTTTGTCTTGTACTTGACCTGCGTCTTTTTCCGGTCACCCATCACGACCTTCACGTACGGGTCGGGGACACCGGTCCGTTGGGTGTGGCCGATGTTGCGAGCACCGCAAACTCGCACCTCCAGGCGGCCCATGCTGCGGCACTCCCCCTCTCTTCTGGAGAGGCGGCTGAGCGAAGACGTGAAAGCAGTGGTGCGCCGAAAGAGCCGCGCAATGACGCAGCGATGTGTAGGGAGAAGGTGGTGCTGCTCGCACACTCGTTCCGCGCAGGGAAAATGAGTGATGGCCACTGTGTAACGGCGACAAGGGCGTTAGTGAAGGCGTTTTCACGTTTTAGATGTACTCGGTGGGCAGGGCGGAGACATAAAAAGGAGGATTTAACAGAGCGAGAAAGCGCGCGGACAAAGTGGGAGAGAAGGAGAGCACCATCGCTGGTTCAGACGTGTGAGTCACTGTGGGGAGAGTAAAAGGGGGAAAGAGGCACAGAACTGGAAAGCAGTCGCTTTACACTCGTGTACCTCTTCACTGGCCTACCTCATAGAGGCTGCCCCCCCCCCCCCAACGGTGTCACCTTTTCCTCGTCGCTACACCTTTGCCGTAGTAGTGCCTTGTACGGGGTCCATCGGCAACGCTCGTATGTTTTCACATTGTAACAACAACAACGAAGCGATACGTCAGGCCCCGCGTACGCGAAGAGGAACAACGCAGGCAACACGGCGACAAAATTAAAAGGAAAGAAGAGGAGGCGGAAGCGAGACAGTGAGAGACGAAAAGGGGTCGAGTACGCCAGCGAGAACGTGCCCGCAGTACAGAATCCCACTCGACAAAAAACCATCGCCAGGCGCCCCGTATGAGGCGACCAGAAAAACATGGAGAGAGGCGAAGATGAGTTCAAAGCGGTGTCTCCTGTGGGCGGCAAGAAACTGTGGAACACTTCAGTCTCACGAGTCACAAAGCAAAGTGGGCAATGTGGAGGAAGGAGCAGCAAACAAAATATACCCACACACACACACCAGAAAAGCAAGAGAAATGGAGTTATGAGTCCATCGCCGCATTTCTGCGCTCGGGCCCAGACAACTCTGTAGACCGAGATGGAAGCGAGAGAGAAGCAGGAATAAAATGCGTCCGTGGGACTCTTTAAAGCGTTCCTTCCGCTTCAGGAGTAGGGAGTCCGCTTCTCAGGCAAAGAGGTACGTGTTCTCCATTGATATCCGAAGTATTGCTCACATGTCTGGCGGGATGCCATAGGCCATCTGCGCCGGCCGCGGTGGCGGTGGTGGGGAACCATAAATTTGGGGTGGCGAAGGCCCGCCAGGGTACGGCAGCTGCTGCGGCGGCAGTGGAGCACCATACATCGGCTGCGGGGGCGACGGTGCACCATAGCCGTAGTTTGGCGGTGCCGGAGCAGCGCCGTAGGAGTATCCCTGTGGCTGCGGTGGTGTAGCGAAGTATGTGCACTGTCCATGCGGCATCGGTGCAACTGGGGCCCCGTACACCAGCGGCTGCGGTGGCCTTAGCGGAGCAACGGGGTACGACTGCAGTCCAACTCCCTGCGGTTGCGGCGAGAAGTTCTTCGGGGGACGGTATATCTGGCTCATCGGCGTTGTTATGTTGTCCTCCTCTAGCGATCTGACGACCCGGTCGCCAGGCTGCGGATCACAGCCAAAGTCAGCAGCGAGGATACGCAAGTGCAGCTCCGAAGAGGAGACCTTCGTGCCCACAAGAATCACCCAGGTATCGACTACGACGCCGCGGGTTAGGCCATTGAGGGAGAGACTGTAGTGACCAAGGAGGTCGTCCACGATGACGTTGTCATTCCACAGTTCGAACAATACCTGCGTCGAGTCGTAGTCTGCGACCTGAAACTTGAAGAGCTCATTCCACACGGGGTAAAGGGTGTTCTCAGCGACCCGAGTCTTGTATCTGATTTGAGACTTCTTCTTGTCGCCCACCTTAATCTTCACGTACGGGTCGGGTTTGCCAACCTTCTGCAGGTTGGCCACATTGCGGGCCCCGCAGACGCGAATCTCAAGACGGCCCATCACCAACGAAACGATAAAAACAAAGGGGAGAAGGAGGGAAAGAGACCAGACGTGCACGGCCGAAAAGGCTCGAACTGAGAGCGTGCGGCGTTGCTGCGTGAGAAAATGATGGCACCTCACACCTTCTATGAATGACGAGCGTGCTTCTGGTGGGAGTGGAGCGGCGTGACACAGCAAGAAGAATAAAGCAACACAAAGACGAAAGAGAGCAGACCAGTGCGGAGTGCGTGAATGAGCATGACAAGACGCTGAGTATGTCATGGGTCTGTAGCCGGCGATACTTGGGATGTTTTGACGCTTTTCATCGATGGTCGTACGCCAGTGAGGCGCTGTGCACTGGTCCGCTTCGAGCACCCATGAATCACTCGACATCGGTGGAAAAGTGTGCATTACACCGCCACTTTACGCAACGCCTACCGTCAGCAGCTAAAAGACCGGCATCGCTAAACAGGCAATATGGCCTGGGCGCTTGCGAGGGACGTGTTCAGACTGTCCTGACAAACATTGACACGCACTGTGCCTACAGAACGCCTGCACTCGTGACTAGCCGGAATAAAGCAGCAGAAAGCGACTGCGCTGAGAAGGTAGGCGAAAACGAGCGCAATAGAGAAGGGCGGGGGGAAACGAAAGAGAGGCACATACCGTGAGGAGACAGCACAGCACGACGTGTGCGAGAGGTGCGCTCCCCTCGAAAAAACACAAATGGAAAAAGAAATCGCCACAGTAAAAACGCGAAAGGAGTTGACTGGTATGACAATAAGTCTGTTGCATGCACACACACACACACACACAGGAGGTCGGAAGTGCGCAGACCACAGAGACACGCTTCTCTGGGTGTCTTCGACGAGAAGCGTGGCGACAAGTCTATACACATACGTTTCTTCGCCGCCTTCGCACTAGGCGAATGTAAAAAAAAAAATTAGAAAGGCGAGTTGAACACGAGAGTGAGAGAGAGAGGGAAAACTCAACGAGCATAATCCCACAACGGGCGAGGGGGGTTGAGCGCGCTCTAGAGGAAATGGTGTACGGGAAGGAAAACACATGAGTGGCGGAGTCCGTGTCGGCTGCCCATTCCCTCACTCACGTCGGCGCGAAAGAGTACCGAGAGAACAGGTCGAGAGGCGAGGCGGGAGGTGGCAAAGCGGAGAAGATGCCACGTGACACAATTCGCCAACGGCAAACCAACCAGAAAGGCCTCATGCCAGAGCGCACACCTTTACACACGGCCACCCCTTCAATGGCCCCTCTCCTCCAAAACTTCCTTCACCGGTCAAACAGCCCGTAACGGACCAGTCGGGCCATCCACCGCGCATCACATGCGGTCTGGATAGGGAGGGGGAATGAAAGCGCACACTCATAATAATATGGCGACACCGCGGAGCTCCAAGACGTCAGGCGCACAAAGCGCCCCCCTCCCCCTTTCTTCGCTGATGAATGCAGGCAGAGGCGTGTTTGAACGGACACCAAAGACGCCTCTGCCTGCCTGCCTGGCGGCTACGGGTGCGTTGCACACGGGCGAAGCGATGCACGACGAATTACAGAGACGAGAAAACAACGACGAAAGAAAATTGACGAGGTTTGCAAGTGAAGCTGCAAAGAGGTTAGGTGGGGGGAGAAACACCGGTACTAGGCTGAGCAGCGGAAACTACAAGAGACAAGCGCATAGTGCAAAGCGACGCGCCATGGAATGCAGAGGTGTCGAAGCAGCCGACCGAAGTTCTCAGTTACTACGGGTCCCATGTGCGCCTTCAGACTGTTTTGCGTTTTGCTTCCGTCAGCGATGCACGTTCGTCACCAACGACAGTCTTTAGAGTCGACGCCTGGCGATGTATTACTGTTTCCGGGAGTACAGAGGTGACGGCATCCTGCATGACCGCAGGGTCAGGCGCAGTCGGAGAAGCACTTTGTCCGGGCTGATGCTGCGTGTACCCGTTGAGATACAACAGGTGCTAGGATGAGTCCACGCCCAACTGCAGTGACCATGAATCGTACCCTACAGAGCCTTACCGTTGAAGCTGCTGCTACAGCGGTGGGGAACACATGCCATTCTTATAAGGATACTCCGCTTGCATTGCCGAGAACAGAGGAATGCCTGTCGCTCCGCATGATGGAGTTTAGTGCAAAGAAGCGGCGCCTCACGCTCCATGAGAATGGGGCCGGTCGGGCTAGAAACTCCCCTAGGGCACTCGCCCGACTCCGTAGTGTCCTCGGAGGCATTCTTATGAGTTGCCGCAAGGCGCTGTGCCAGTTAGAGACTCGAATGCGGACGTGTAACTCTCAGTTACCGACACTTGTCGTGATGAGCGGCAAGTGCATCTCTGTGATGATGCCTTTTTGTGTGCCCCACCCACCAATGGCGGTGCTTTTCCGCGCGCCTGACTCCACCTCCTTAGACAGCGCAATGGAACCCAGACCGCAGCGACTCTCCGTATTGCCTGTGTAAACGTCGCTGGCAGAGCTCCACAAACTGGTACGAGAACATCACGGCGCGGTGAGTGCACAACGACTTCGGTGATGGACTGTTCCTCAGCCATTTGATTGGCACGTAAAGGTGCCCGGTAGTCGCTAGCTTTGCATTGCCCAGGAAGCGCCCGTCGCACACGCAAGATCGTGAGGCGACGTTGCTGCGAAATATTCCTTTCGCCTTCTTTGTCTTGCATACCCCTACGGATGGCATTGGAGTTGCACGCTCAGGGCTGTGTGAATGCATAAGGTAGGAGGAGAGAGGGGAAAGGGGGGATGAAAGAGAGAGAGGGGTAAAGCAAAGCAGAGGAGAGAAACTGTGTGCCAGCACGGACACCAAGAATTAAAACGAGAGCACACCAGAGGCCCACAGGTGAGTCCGTGGTGGGCATTCTGAGTAGCCACCTCATGTGTCTCTCTAGCGTATGGATGGGAAGGATTACGTGTCTGGGCGCATTCATGTAGATGAGGTACCATAGGGGGTAGCACGGAAAGTTAAGGCGACACGATTGCTCATTTGCTATTGGGGAGGCAAGGAGGCGTTGACGACGCACCACTACGTACCCAAGCACTAACAGGTACGTATGTGCAGAGTGTAAAGAAAACCCCATTCGCAAGCAACAAGATATGAAGTAGTCTCCCTCCCCGGGACTCAACGAAGCTAAGAGAAAAGAAGCAAAAAGCGTGCCGCACTGATCGAAAAGTGAGTCGGTACTGCAGTGGAGACACCCTCCTCCTCCTGCACCTCCTCCCCTGCCCCCCCC
The DNA here is from genome assembly GCF_000002845.2 of Leishmania braziliensis MHOM/BR/75/M2904. Classification (NCBI taxonomy): domain Eukaryota; phylum Euglenozoa; class Kinetoplastea; order Trypanosomatida; family Trypanosomatidae; genus Leishmania; species Leishmania braziliensis. The sequence continues at coordinate 341,906 of NC_009323.2, forward strand.
CCCCCACTCCCATAAGCGTGCGACCAGATATGTTCATCTGTAGAGCGGGGAGGGGGAGGGAGGGGGTAAAGAGGCGCACTGCACAGGGGAAAACGAAGAAAACTAAAAAGCAACAGCAAAGTGTAAGTGGGCCTCAGCGACAGCAAGAGAGGACGAGACCAGTGTGGAATAATGGCACAGCTTCAGACAGGATGCAATGAAGAGACGGAGAAACCATAAGAGATCATAGGCAAGTCGGAAAGCAAATACAGCGAGAGCGCACACACGGAGGCGCGCACTTCATGACGCGCAAGAGGGAAAAGAAAAGAGAGAGCACTCAGCAATGAAAAAAAACACGTGTGCGTGTGCGTATGGCGGGGCGAATAGGCGAGGGTGGCCTCATCACGTGGCCAAATGCACAAAACGTCGATCTCACTTCGAATTCTTCCACACACACACACACGCACCATGGAGAGCGATCGGCATGAAGATACTCAGTGAAGGCTCAAACGAGCAGGAAGAGAAAATGTACAAGCAGCACAGTGCCGTTCGGCAGATAAAGGGTAACGCTCACGGAAACTTCAGACTCCTCCCAGGGCATTAAAGCACCAGCTGAGTATGCAGGTGTAGGGGGGAGTAGATCGAGAGGTGTCAACGTAACGTGAGAAATGAGTAGGAAGCGAAAGGAAAAGAGAGGGAGAAAACGCGAGCGCAACTAAGCACATGACCAACTGCCGCGGCATTCTTTTTTTTTCTTTTTGAGGTGTTGCGCCGGCTGCGCGTCTCGGACGAGAAAACAACAGGAAAGAGAAGACGGGTAAACACATCTGCGGTGAAGGTAAAGCAGCAGCTACCACTGGAAAGTACTGCGCTGCCGCAGTAAAGCTCCGGGTGCCTCTCTCTTTTCCTTTTTTTTTTATTCGTCCTTCACTGGTGGTAAAGCTATAACCCAACGCTCACACGATCCAACACAAACGCACTCGGTCTCTGCACGCACAAAACAAGACAAAGGCGCAGCGAATGAGAGGCACAGTGCATCGATCTGTGCGGCCGTGTCGACCACTAAGATCCCCCCTCGCCCAACAGAAAAAGAAAGAGCGAGCGAGATACAAAGCAGCAAGGAAAGAGCATTCACTTAAAAGATATGTACGGCTGCTTTGAAAATCCACAGCAACTTGAAGAGTTGAACGAAGCTATACAGCACCGCCACCGTGAGAAACATGCTGAACACGAGCATCGGCATCGTGGTCAGTCCTATTTGGCTCCTAATAATCGAGTAGCATCCCGTTACTGAGGTGCTCACGTCAGGGCATATGCTGCAAAGATCTCGATTAAACATGGCCTGGGAGTCGTTGCAACCCACAAGAAAACCCGAACACCCGTGCCGCTGGTAGAAGATGCAGAGATCGCCCGGTTGGTTTCTCACCATGTGAAAGAAAATCATGTTTCTGTCCAGCAGCCTCAGCAGCACCACAAACGCCATGATGCAGCAGGCGAAGGCGCCAAGGAAGCATGCGCTATGCGCACCCATGTACCACATGCCCTCCCGCACCGGCAAGTGCATCATGGTGGAATGAACAATGCACATGACGCCGGCGATGCACCACACAACGATTGCTGCCACAAGCTCCCCCGTGAACTGAAAAATGAAGGATGAGACAAGCGCGTCACGCACGTTACTCCTCGCTGAGCTGAAGAAAACAATTAAGCCGACGTCGAACAAGAGGATGAACATCCCAGCAAGAAATAATTTCTGCGGAATCTTAGTGAGGTAGAGAATGCCCGTTTTCGAAAAGAAACCGGCAGGCGCGCGATACTCCTGCACCTCCCGCACCCGCTGCTGCATGCGGAGCCGCCTCCGCTTCTTCTCCTTCTCAATCGCGCAGTCGGCCTTGAGGAGAGTGGGAAGCTCCTCGAGCGCCACACGATTCACCAGCTCACGGTCCACATCCGGCCACGCGCATCGGACAGAGAGGAATGCGTAGAGCAGCACCTGGCGCGGGTTGTTGCCCTGGCTCGTGTGCACCAGGTAGCGGCGCACAAACATGCGCAGGACCTGCATGTCTCTCGTGTGCCTGGCAGGGTCCTTGAAGAGCGAGTAGAAGCTGCTGCGCGGGTCGCGACCGAATGCCACGTTGTAGATGTTCCTGCGCAAGAAGGTGACGTACGGGATGGGGCCGATGGATCCGTCAAATGCTCGAAACCGCCGGGGTGCGGTGCCATCATTGGCGGCATCGGCACTATCGGTGACTTCATCCATCACAGGTTCAGTAGCACCCGACATGTTCCCTGCTTCATCTCCGTTCTGAGCTGCTGCAGCGTCTAGTTCCGCCCCAGTTTTCATCGACACTGCAGGGGCCAAGCTGCCTGCGGCATCCATCGTACACAACATACGGGACTCCTCTGTACTGGCGATCCTGTCATCCTGGGTAACACCCGCTTCACCAGCAGTGGTGCAGTCATGGTTCAGTAAGTCCCACTCGGGGGACTGAGCATGCTGCGTTGAGGAGGCATCACCGTTGTCTGCTCTTGGGGAAGCGAGCACACTGTAGAGGCAGCACGCACGTACGCGGCCGTGACGCAGAGCACAGCAGTTCCGGATCTGCAGCTCTGGAGAAATGGTCGCCCCCTTTGACAGTTGTTGCTCTCGCAAGTAATACGCCGCGAAGTCGTCGTGCGTATATCGGTTGACCTGCATCAGGGAGACTGAGGTCTCCGTGACCATGCACACAAGTCCCGTGTAGTAGTAGGGGGCCGGCGGGGCACCGTTAACAGTCTGCATGACTCGGAGGCTCACACAGCGACCAATTAGCTTCAGCTCCGGTGCCATCATCACTGGAAGATTCTCGATGGGGCGGTCCGGGTGCATAATGACGTTCAACATGAGATCGCTTATTTCTTCCTTTTGTTCTTCATCCATGTCGTTAAGGCTCGCCTCCGGGCGAGGAGCCATGCCTTCGCCATCGGGCATCTCGCCCATGCTTATGGGCTCTCTCGCCGCCTGCGACCGTGGTGAGTCGTCGCGGGGAACGTTGCTGGCCAACCCACTGGAACGACTGAGGGGCCGCTGCTCGTTCTCCTCACGTGATGGCATTTTCTCTTAGTCCACACTGCTTAGGCGCAATAAAGGAAAGGCGATGCTCAGCGGCGAGAATCCAGCTTGGCGGGAGGAGTGCTACGGGGCGAGAGAAGAGAAACCTTCGCGAGAGTTGGTTACTGAAGCGAGACTGAGAGGCAAGCACAACAGAGAGACAGAGAGAGAGAGAGAGACAGGCAGCAACAGTCTGAAGCATGGAAGCCGATGTGGTACTGCTTGGTCGCCAAACGGGCATGGAAACCAGCGGAAAAAGAAAGAGACAAGTAAGGAGAGAAGCAGTCGAAGGGCTTAGCACATGCCTCGTGTAGACCCTCGATTGCTTAGCACTTTTGCCATCTGTGAGAGGAAGTGAAATTCTGGAGGGAGTCTCCATCACTCTTCGACGCAGATGTGCAAACTCAAGGGGGGTGTGATATGCCCCTCATAGGCCGCCGCAACCAGCTGGTGCGATGTAATAGTTTCTTCTGGCATCATATTCGAGCGATCTTCACAGCACAGGTAAACGAGAAGAGAGGAGATATCTGCACGCACGGCCGCTTGCAGGGATAAGGCCACCCACAGCAGTGTTCATGAAAGGAAGAACAAAGCAAAGCAAAAGAGGCGGCTTCACTTGGAAGGAGAGGAGGAGAGAGCACTGAATGGATGTTGTAATGGTAGAGGGGGCAGGAGGGAGAAGTTTTTTAAAAAAAGCGAACGTTGCCTTGCAAGGAGTAAGCCAACGGGGTGAAGAGGGCAGGGCTTGAGGGAATGGGAGGTGAGGGGAAGAGAGATGAAGACGTGACCCCACAACCGCGTTAGCACCAATGCAACACAATGGAAGAGGAAAAGAAGGAGAGAGGCAGTGCGCTAACATACATGGAGACATCCCATCAGACCAAGATTCAAAGTCCCTCCACCCCCATACCCCCCTTGCATTTCGGATATCGAAGAAGATATACGATGAGGCAGCCTGTCCAAAGGCGCGAACATATCGACTGGCTCGGGCGAGGAGAGAAGAAGGTGTACAGCGCTGGGTGGCGTAGGAATTACATGATCAGCGAACCGACAGACACCCACGACAAAATCCACCGCCTCTTCACGAGCTGGAAACAGACAGACAAAGCACCCCGAGACACGAACAAAGTATTTACGACTGCAAAGTCGCCTCGGGTGATAAGAAACCATCACGTGCGCTACTGCTAGAGACTCGTTTTCCTCTGATTCTCGGTGAAGCAGAATCATCGAACCCCATTGCGAGCAAAGACAGAATGGAAGCAAGGCCCCTCCCACACACACGCGCGCGCGCGAGAGCGCAACCCACAGAAATAGAGTGCAGACCACCGCCATACTGTCACATAATGCGGCCCATCAGCACCTCTACAAAGAGAAGCATCTTTACGACCAGGTACGTAGTGTACACCACGTCCACCATAATAATAGCGCTGAACAGCAGGAGGGGAATCACAGCCCGCTCAATCTGCGTCCATAGAAATGAGTAGCAGCTAGTGTTTGTCACCGGCATCCTGACACACGACAGGCACAGCTCCGGGTCGGCAGCACCAAGGTCACACGCTACGAATAAACCGGTACAACTATGACGTGCGTAGAAGGAGCAAAGCTCGGTTTCCTTGTGCTCCACCGCGAGGAGGTATATGGATTCCCTCGTCATTCTCCAGAACACGACAAGCAGCGTCATGATACAACACCCAATGGACGCCACAGACCCCACGATTCGCAAGCCAAGTCCCAAATAGTCCGCAAGTAGAGGAATGTGAGCGGTTCTGGCGTGCAACATGATCGCCGCGCCAGCGACAGTCCACGTCACAAGCGAGATGACAAAAGGCAACATAAATTTTCGCACATAACTTAGGATGATAGCGTCTTTGGTGGTGCCGAAAACTACCCCGAGGTAAATGGCAAATAACAGAGCAAACAAGATCAAGACGATGCCGGCGATGAACGAGTGTTGAGGAATCTTAGTGAGGTAGAGAATGCCTGTATTCGAAAAGAGACCGGCAGGCGCGCGATAGTGCTGCACCTCCTGCTCCCGGTACCGCTCGCGAAGGAGCTTCCGCCTCCTTTCCTTCTCAATCGCGCAGTCGGCCTTGAGGAGAGTGGGAAGCTCCTCGAGCGCCACACGATTCACCAGCTCACGGTCCACATCCGGCCACGCGCATCGGACAGAGAGGAATGCGTAGAGCAGCACCTGGCGCGGGTTGTTGCCCTGGCTCGTGTGCACCAGGTAGCGGCGCACAAACATGCGCAGGACCTGCATGTCTCTCGTGTGCCTGGAAGGGTCCTTGAAGAGTGAGTAGAAGCTGCTGCGCGGGTCGCGACCGAATGCCACGTTGTGGATGCTCTTGCGCAAGAAGGTGACGTACGGGATGGGGCCGATGGATCCGTCAAATGCTCGAAACTGCTTGCACCATGCAACGCCACTTGCCCTCGACAGTTGCTGGTTCACCTCGAGTGGTGTGTGATTTCTCCGAGGTTGTTGCTGCTGCTCTTGTTCCAAGGGCCCAACGGCGTACAGCTGGGTATCTGTTATCAGGGCAGCCAATGGGGCTAAGCTACCGGAGGCGTGCAAGTCTAGCAATGCTGGGGGATCCAGTGCGTTTGAGATCCCGCCATCCTCGGCTACGCCGACCTCACCGTCAGCGCTGTAGCCGTAAAAAGATAAGCCGTGGTTTGTTGAGGGTGCCGGTAAGCTGCTGGACGGGGCCGTGGGCTCCTGGTCGAATGGGCACCTTCTATGGCTGCCGACATCGCGGTCTTTCCCTACAGTGCTGACCTTTCCCTTTGCCAGGCGCTGCTCCCGCGACTGGTATGTCTTGAAGTCGTCGTGCGTATAACGGTTGACGTGCATCAGGGTCGCAGTGTTCGCTGTCACAGCGGACACAAGTCCGGTATAGTAGTAAGGATCTCCTGGTGCCCCATTGGGTGACCGCTTTACTTGAAAGGTAACACAGCGACCAATCAGCTTCAGTTCTGGGGAAATCATCTTTGGGAGATTTTCGATGGGGCGGCTTTCATGAAGGACAACACGCGCTACCATATCCTCAATCAGTGCGGGTTGGTCAACTGTGGGGAATCCGCTCGGATAGTTACCGTTAACTTGGTGATCCGAGTCTGCCCCATTGTCTCTGTTGGGCGCCCTTATCGATTCCTGATGGGTCTGTGCCTGTGGCGAGCCATCTCGCATCTCAGTGGTGTTCGTCGGTTCATGACTGGGGAAAGCAGGACGCTCTTCCATGAGGATGGATCAGGACACGTGGAGTCAGGTGGAACGTAATCCTTTATAAACCTTACCGAAAGGCGTCACCTGAGCAGGCGGGGCAGGAGGGGGGAGGACTGCAATGACCCGGCGGGATAAGAGTAAAAAATGAAAGGCAAGTGCAAAGTAACAACAATGAAGGATGGAGTGAGGGTGTAAGCGTGGGCGCAGTAACACTCTGCAGAGGCGGTGACGGGGCGTAGCAAGGGGTAGTTGGCTGAGAAAAGCACAGAGGTTATCATAAAGGAGATACATCGGTACAACAAAGTCCATCGCTGCAGAGGTCATCTCTGGAGTGGTGTGCCTTGTGGTTTCTTCCAAGAGGTGGGAGGCATTGGGGTGGTACGGAGTGGACAACAACCCTCATTTGAAGCAAATTTGGCGAATTCACGACGCCATCAGCGATCCACAAGCGATGCAGGTGCAATATCCCTCGCGTGCTTCAGAAGGAAAGTAATTCAGTTTGCACTTCAATGCGTGGCTCGTGTACGTGCAGCCGAGGCACGCGTACCTGCAGTGCAAAGTGCACTCCGAGGCAGCAGAGACGACAGAGAGTGACCCCATAAAGTCAGAAAAGCGAGAACTCAGGCGCCAAAGCAAAATGTTGGTAACCGAAACAGCAGAGGAACGAAAGGGGCTGGGAGAGGGGAGTGCGCCCTCTTCAGGTACCACCTGCGTACGGGACACCCGCAGACGGGGCCAGAGGAAGAGAACGACGGAGAGCCAACGCTGTTGGCGGCTACCAATGGCTGCTTGGCAGAGTCTTGGATCACGTGGGAATCGGAAAACACACACACACACGCACACTCAAAGGCAAAAAAGGGGAGGGGTTTAAGCGCTGCCCACCCACCCTCCTCCCCCCCCGCTGCGCACATAAATGATGCAGTTAAGTTCCCGTCCGTCTGTCGCTCTCTTTTGCCCTCGCGTAGTTTTTCTTTGCCCGCTTGCGCCAGCATTATTCACATCACAACAACCGCCACCCCTCGGCGCTAAAGGGGGAGCGATCAAAGGACAAGCGAAGACTCGAACGAGCCGCCATCCTCACGCGGCCTGTTGCATTACGTCTGCGCAACACCTTCACACCTAAAACGCAAGCGAGTCGTATCGCCCCTTCAGCTTCGCAGTCAAACCGCAGAAATAGGGACGACTAAAGCCAACGAGACTCACAAAACTCCCAACAGTGCGTCTCGTGCCGGCTCCTTTTCGAGTCCAGTCTGTCCCACACAGCAGAACACTTGCCTCAATCACCGGAGACAAGTGCCAACCGCGTCTCGTCTATCTCTCTTGTGGCAACCGAGATAACAAGGTAGCGAGAGAGAGAGAGAGAGTCCGCCATCCCGAGATGGTGGCCATTGAGCACCTAAGCCCTCCATCCCGGTCGCCGCCGCAAAGAAAAAGGAGGAGGCCATCACGAGCGGCCCTATACCATTGACGGTCAGCAGAGGGAGGGGGAGTCATCAACCATTGTCGTCTCCTTCCCGACAAAAACCCCGTGCACCTTGTCAAGTTCAGCGCAGACGCGGCACAACAGCCATTGGCACATGCCAACAGAGAAGCTCCAATAGCTCGTGAGGAATCCGACACACACTCGCACCTTTGGTCGCAGTAACAACAATCCTTTGGCCAAAGGCCGTGCTCATGAGTGAAGAAATGCGGTTGCTTCCCAGGTACCCTGCAGCTGCCCTTATCACCATAGCCATGCACACCACAGCGCTAGAGAGTCCTACGTGGCGTACGATTACCGTCTTCACATTGGTACGGAGGAGCATTGGCGTCAACATGCTCGGCAGAGTAATCCCCACACGCACACAGCACAACCGAGAGGGCGTTGTAGCTCGTCGAGTTTACTCAGTACCGAAGAATGTGCAGAGCGCCAAGTACGCCAAGCAACACATAACACAGAAAACCGTGAGGAAGAGAACGACGACGCCAGCAGCGACAACGAACATCATCAAGGAAATTTTGGCCAGGTACAGAATCCCAGTGTGCAGGAAGAGTCCCTCAAGTCCTTGGCAACTCAGCACCGCTTTGCCAGAGGACTTGCAAGTATGCTGGTGCTCACCCTCAGATGGCGCAGTCGGCCTTGAGGAGATTGGGAAGCTCCTCGAGCGCCACACGATTCACCAGCTCACGGTCCACATCCGGCCACGCGCATCGGACAGAGAGGAATGCGTAGAGCAGCACCTGGCGCGGGTTGTTGCCCTGGCTCGTGTGCACCAGGTAGCGGCGCACAAACATGCGCAGGACCTGCATGTCTCTCGTGTGCCTGGCAGGGTCCTTGAAGAGCGAGTAGAAGCTGCTGCGCGGGTCGCGACCGAATGCCACGTTGTGGATGCTCTTGCGCAAGAAGGTGACGTACGGGATGGGGCCGATGGATTCTTCAACTGTGTAGCGTTGGTGGTGGCCCATTGCTCGAAGTGATGTAGTAGAGCAACTCTAAGTCATAAACTTGTTGCCCGCAACATATCTTTAGCTTGTGGCTTTCTTTCCGCCACGCGAGTGCAGTGGCATCGAGCTAATCCTCTGGGATAAGTGCCAGTACTGCCGCGAGACTATCGGGGGCGTCAATGTAGTCAAGGGCTCTCGACTCCTACATGCCGGCGAGCCCGTCACCTACCTCACCTTACGTGGTTTAGGTGAGGGGAGGCAAGCCGGATTGGCAGCCGTTACTGTACACTGCCGGCATATGTGAGCAGTACCCCTCCCTGTTAGCACTCTTTTATCGGGAAAGGTACTCGTTGAGCCTGGCATGAGTGTCACGGTTTACGTGTCGGGGGGTGGGTAGGGGTAACGCTGTAAGGGAGGCACTGAACACCGATACTGCATAGCGGAGTGGCCCTTTCCTCCACTCTACTTTGTGTACCATTGAGAGAGGCCCTGTAGCCGACTATCCTCGGCTCAGCCACCTTCATAGTCGAGAACTTCTCGGCGGGGAGATTGTCGTGGAGGGTCACCCCATTTTGAAAGGTAGTGTGTTGAGGCTTGCAGCGGCCTCTGCCCCCGGCAGCACTGTCGCCTACACATGCGCCACCGTCCTCGACGAGCTCGCGCATGATTGCCACCCTCTCCTTCTCGTCAGAAACGCAAAACACGTCAGCAACGGCCCCGATGGCTACCGTGTCACCCTCCGCACCACAGGATGGGCTCGTCTCACCAGCCGCCATGCGCGTCACCCCCTATTGTGAAAGCACCCCAGCAGCTATGCTCTTCATCGCGGCGGCTAAAGGTATACATCGCTACCGTCGGAAGGAGAGAGAAGGAAGTACCTGCGAAATGCTCTCACCGTCACCATTGCACACCCGACACGCCCGCAGCCGCAGGCGCACACAGCCACCGCCCACCAGCCCACACGCGCATGCGGCTTCGCCCGGGCCGTCGGGACCATGCCATCGGCCGTCCAGTCGGGACACGCGTCTGCCGGGTGATCCCCGAGACCCTCCTGCGCACACGCCTGCTGCGCAACAGCCACCAGAACGACGCAGGTGCGCTACATGCCCTGGCTCGCGCGGACTGCGTCAAGCGGGCTGCCCTGGCGCGGTGGCGTCTGCCATGCGGGTAGTAGGGGATGTCGTCATGATGTCTGAGACTGGTCAGCGGCTCTCTAATCCATTCAGTGGACGTGTGGGTCTCCTCCGATATTGCTGATTTTGCAAGGTTTCCAGCCTTGTCGATGTGCTCCAATTCACAATGAATAGACACACTGAAGTGAGAGGCGCATGCGACAGGCCAGTGGTTCCAGCATTGATGCCCAGGTACGTCGCAACAGTCCATCCTTCACCGTTGTAGGGCCCGTGTCGAGCGCCATGAGGCGGGAAAGCAAGCCTGCAACTACAGCCACACTTATTATTATTATTTTTTGGCAGCTGGGTTGACACAGCTGTCTTCAGTAAGTCAAGTCTACCAGCTTAATTGCTTCACATTCAGCGCGAGGACTGCAAGCGAAGGTGGTCGCACCGTCTTGCCGCGGCATGTATGGGTGTACTACCGTGCCGAAACACCACAGTCGCTCCTAATCTGTCATCTGCCTGTACTGCACCATCTGTTCCCAGCAAGAAAACTTCGCTAAGCGAGAGGGGGGGGGGCAACAGCTTCCCTGCTTGTAGGTTTTCCTCGTGTGTAAAGTCCGCTTTGCAGCCTAGCTGGGAGTGATGCGTTGAGGAACACGCAACCGCTGCGCATGAAGGAGATGTGTCTGTGGGAGGCACCAAAGGGATTAAAATGACTGAATACGCGCATGATAGTCACCGAAGCGCTGTGACAGCACCGTGATGCGGCGTGAACACCACCCGCACCCAATTAGCAAGGCGGCCTCCTCGCATGATGGTGGAGAGGTACAGGCGGGCGCGGCACAGCAGCACTATGGCATCGAGGAGCAGGACATGGGCCTCTTTGAGTGGCGCTTCGTTGTTGGTGCATGGTGGGGTACCCGCTCTGAGAGCTCTTGCTTCCGTGCCAAAGTGCTCAAGCGCTTCGATGCAGCTTTGGCCACCACTTCCTCACCACGCGGTAGCGCCGTAGAGTATTCTGGATTCAACCAGTGCCACGTAGAAAGGGGCGTAGAAGACCCTTTGATGGACCCCGTTCCTGCGCGCACACTGCCCTCAGCCTGGCAAGTCGAGCTCAGGCGACTTGAATAGCCTTTGCGACGTGCCCGCTAATGCCGCGCACTCGCTGGAGGTCCGCACCGAGAAGGCGGGAGCAGCGGCGCCCCCTCCACGGTGCGTGCGCGTAACGGAGAGTGCGTACTGCGTTTTAGGGAGACTGTGGCACTCATTTTTATGCAGTGCCCCAGTCTCCCGTGTCCCACCCTCCAGAAGGCGACTGCAGCGTTGCTTGTATGACCCCCTTGGTCCCTGTGGAGAGGGCTAAGGAGTGTGGCTCCATCCTCAAAGGAGGGATGGCGCAGTGAGGGTGACGAGCTGAGCGCCACACCCAGCGTGTCTGCAAGAATGAGGAAGGGGAAAGGGCCCATGACTGATTCCTGTGGGACTCCGCATGGAAACATGACCATCTTCGAATTCTTCGTGTAGGCGCGAACGCAAGCGTGACAATTGTCTGAGACATCCATGACCCCAGCGAGTAGCGCACGGGTCTACGCTAAACTTCCTCAGTTGCCGTGATGGCAGTGCCGCGGCCTACCGAGTTCGAAACCACGAGCGTGTAGTCCACAAAGTGTGCGTCTACCCTCATACCAGCCCGGCGCTGCACTACCGTGTGTGGAAAAGCAAATCCGCAGGTGGGCTGACAGAGGAGCGGTTTGGGGTAGAAGTCGGGCTACTGTGGTTGAGGCGCACCCTCCAGGCGGTCTCACAGTCCTCTCAAGATGAATTGTTCCAGTAACCTGCACGGACTCCGGATGAATAGCGCAGCGCAGGCAGGGTGCGAGAGCATCATCAGGCTTGCGAGGCCTCAGATGAGGCACAGTGAGTCGCCTTCTCCCTGTAGCAGGGACTTGGGCAGTGAAGACACTCTGGTTGTAAATCTTCAGCAGCACTCTCCTGCCGTGCATCAGGGAGGGCATAGGCATTCGCACAGGGAGCTTCGTCGAGGCCCAGGACGAGGAGCCAGAGACAGAGATAAGAGAAACAAGGAGAGAGGAAGCGGTGCACAAAGTGACAAGCGGCGACGGAGTCATGAGGCCCAAGCTAAGACCGAATACGACAGAAAACAAAAATGGCACGAGTTCAAAGCTGCAGATGAGTCACCGATTTGGGAAGCACGTCGAGCATCGAGTAGAAGAGAGAGCATCCAAAGTGGCAGTGAAGTCCGGGGGCATGGTATCCCCTGAGGGCAGCAACAAAGCAACCGCGCACGGACACAGAGGACCGAGAAAGCGGTGTGGAAGAAAGATTCCAACTCAAAGCGAGACGCCACCCAAGGAGGCCGACGTTCCAGCTGCGCGCTAGAGGGCGAGTAGGGGCGGGGAGTTGAGAGCTGCCGCGCCACAGCAGCACACCCAAGTGCGGCTAAACGCGGGGTGCCGCATGGGGGTGCAAAGTTGGTGGACATGGCAACAGCCAGAAAACAACGAAGAAAAAGGGGGAGCGAAAAAGAAGAGGAAGTGGGCGATGCGAGAGTACATTGAGGCGCACCGCTTTCAGGCAGCAGGGACAATTCGCAAAGCACCACAGACACGGCACTCGAGGCAGTTCGTGCCGCATTCGTGGCGGACCGCCCTCCACACGCGAAAGTCGCTCTGGCACGGCGGAAACCCCTCCGGTGGGCAGTGACATCTTGTAGCCCTTCGTAGTGCGCCGTTTTCTCAGCCTCTCCGCCATAGTAGTAGCACAGACCCATGCCGAAGCTAACAAGTTCTGTACGTGCCTGTACATCGCCTACGGCGCAGCACGGCGAAAAGGATTTCCTGGAGAAGGGCTTGGGATATCAAAGTCTACCGTTTGAGCGAGCATGTAGAGAGTGAGAAAGAGGCTGGAAGCCGCGCCTACAGTGCCCGGGATCATGCAACATACTAAGGGGCGCACCACTGGCCCCACAGCGGCGAAGCGGCAGAGTAAAAGCGAGAAAGGATCAAACAAAGAGGAAGACACAGAGCAGAGCTACACCTGTCCAATACCCACGCCTACACTCACGAGATGAGATGTCAAGGTGGTGTATCGGTAACTGCGGTGAGCAGCCAAAACAAAGACGGCGGCCCTTCACGAGGCTCTGTGACTGAGGGGGGAGCCATAGGAACTGCAGGTTCAGAATTACATCCCCAGTACCTTCACTTGCAATGCGCTCCCCAAAGTAGAAGAAGTGGCCACGCATATCCTCCTCGGCGGTGTGCACAATGGATGTGGAGTCGTCGCACCCTACGCTGTCCTCGCACACGCGGCAGTTAGCGGGGACGGCATCGGCGCAGTAAACCTCACATGGAGCGTGCTGAACGCCCTCACTGCCACTGGGAAGCATCCGGGGGAACGGGGGGCTTGCCGACTTACAATGTGAAAATGGGAGCCCTGCGAGAGCATGGCAAACATGTAGAGCGGCCCAATCGGCTGTGATACAAACAAACATGCGATTCACATGCGCCTGCAAGTCTATCGCCGCCAGCTGCGCCAGAGGAGTGGCCGGTTACCAGGGCATCGTAGACTGAGTTTAGCTTCAAGCCACGTGCAACCGCAGTGCGGATGCCGCGGTGGAGGGCCAAGTAGCTCTTTTAGAAACTGGCATGCACCTCGCACTCAAGGCCGCCGCCAGATGCGATGCCCTGCACGATGGGCTTCATACGCCAGTACACAAACCACTGCGGGTGCATCACAGCACCATGAAGCGCGACGACCACCTGTTTGTTGCTCACGTCCACACCCACGAAGGCGAGCAGGCCGCGCGCGTCATCGCTTCTCACTATCGGTGCTAGCTTGGCAGATTTTCGTGGCAGCTACATCCGCACATTCAACATGTGAGAACATCAATGTCAGAGTACATCACACTTGCGTAATGGAGGGACCGTCTCGCATTGACCGACCCACTACTCCCGTGGCAGGACTACGGCTCGTGCGCAGAAGCGCACGATGCTCAGCGCCGTCATGACGACGATAAAGTTACACCCATCGTGCAAAATTCTTCTCAAAATATGCATACATACATCAGATGCGAAGAGAAGCGTGACGCGCTCCAATGCGGCTCTTTCACGCACATGAAGGAGGGCGGGCAGGCAGTCGAAGTAGAGCGTGACTCCGTGCCGAACAAACAAACAGAAGGAAGCGGAGTAGGGAGAGTGAAGCGTGGAAGAGGGAGGGAAGGGAAAAGAGTGGCGGTCCGACGTGGCAGACACTGTCATCACGGATGGTGGATGTCTGGCACCCAACAGGGAGCGCAGTGATCAGAAAGGACCGCTGTTTTTCTCTCACTTTACGTTGGTCATGCACCTCAGAGCTCAGAGAACACGAGGTACTCAACATGCAAAGGAAAAGCGCAAAGCGTAATGGCACCCCATGAGGCGGCAGAAGCAGCAGGGTTTGAGTCCACCACCCACGCACCCCCATCCGCTGACATGAAGTTCTCGAGCTCACTACTCGTGCGTGGTGCGTGCGTCTTTGTGTGCTTTTGCTTATTTTTCGTTGTTTCCGAGTGGGGCGGATGCACGTGTTGGTGCGCTGGGGGAGAAGAAGCGAAAATGGGAAAAGGGAGACAACGTAAGAGAAGCTAAAAAGGGAAGCTGAGAGAGGGAGGGAGGGAAGGAGGGAGCAAAGCGTGTGTCCAGCCAAAAAACACCGGGGGGTGACGGACCTCTCGAAGAGTGGCGAGTCTACAGAGAACACACATGCGTAGCACCTTCAGCACGCCTGCCCACATTCAAATGGGAGTGGAGGGGACAAGGAGAGCCTGCACTGAGGAGGAGGTGAGGTGGGAGAGGGGGGGGGGGGGCATCGTACGTGAAGCTAATTTGGCGCCTGTGGTTCATCGCGCGAGGCAAGAGAAACATATATGTACAGCGAGCCTCACAGAAGGCCTTTCTACCACAACATCACTCTAACACGAGAGTAATTGGACGACTACGTTAGCGCCCGTGTGCGACTGCATTGGCAATGAAAATACACATAGCGAAGAAAGGGAAGTGGACGTACGCAACAGCTGCGCGGCAGAGATGAATGTACACACAGCCACGAGACAGACCGTTGGGGCAACAGCGAGTGTGACCGCCACAGCAAGCGAGTGCAAAAAGAGGAAAGAACGAAAGAGAGAGCCCGTCGAAGAGTAATACCCACGGGATAGGGGGTGCGATCCAGCAGAGTATGTGCCTGGGGGATTTCACACTGCTCACACAAGACCTTCAGAGGTGGGGCCATGCTGCGATTTCTACCTCTTCACAGTGGTCTAGTGTTCACTGTGGAGGCCAACAATCTGCGCGTTTCGCTACATTACAACGCATAGTGTATTGATCGCGTACCCACTAACGCTGTCACGGTCCGAGTGCGCTACTGTGTGTTCAGCGGCTTGCACGCTTCGACGGAAACTTGAAAAAAAAAAACGAATACACGAGACTAAACAGCTGAACAAGCAGCCGGGGCTCTGAAAAAGCGAGCCACCGCACAACGAATGACGAAAGAGTACGGCGACCAGTACGACACAGCGCTAAAAAAAGGGGTGGGGCCATCGAATGGCGTGTTGGGGGTGTGTACCGCAGGCCCTCCCCCTCCCTCTCGGTGCCAGAGGAGGACCCACACCCTCAAGACGCGCACAACATAGTGAGGCCACCACCACAGAGACGCGACTGAGAGGGAAAAGGTTCTCGTCGCACTGGGTAATATGTAGAGAAGAAAGCCTGCAGCGCAGTGAAATCCTCCCATGTCCCTTCACACCGAGTCTTCTACTGCGCCCCACACCCTACTCTGTGTGGGCAGTCGTGCCGGCGCCGGTGATAGCGCTGACACCGCCGGCAGTAGTAATGCCCAACATGGTAGCCGCCACCTTGCAGAACGATAGTAGGAGCCGGTGGTGGTGGTGGAGGTGCGGGCTGTTCAACGTAAATCACGTGCGGCTGTGGCGGCGGAGGCGGTGCGTAGGGCGCACCATAGGGACTTGGAGCGCCATACAGTTGTGGGGGCATTCCGTACGACTGAGAAGGTAAAGGTGCACCGTAGGAATTTGGTGCTGGTCCACCATACTGCATAGATGGATAGCTCGGATACTGCCCAGGGGCTGGTGGATACGGGTTGTACTGAGTCGGAGGCCCTCCAAGCGGCGGTGGGTACGACATGACTAGCTTGAAAAGAGGAACAGCAGAGCTCTCGATCTAGCAATGTGCGATCAAGCGTACGTCTTCGAAAGTCACCAATGGGAGAGATGGCGGACGAGAGTAGAGGGGTGCTATCAGCAAATGCGGCCTACAAAAAACAACACACAACACGGCATACCGGATGACAGTGCACGAGACGGATGAACTCACTTCGTTAGTCATAATAGGGATGCCTGCGTGAGAAAGGCGGGAGGCGCCAGAAACAAGAAAGGAAGGGGGAGAGGAGAGAATGTGCACCCACAGCTCAGCATATGAAGAGCAGAGCACAGGCAGTTGAGACAACGCCACCCCAATGTCAGGAGCGGGCACGTTAGGGACGGTGTAGGCAGAAAGGGAATCGGAAGCTGAAGCGCAAGTCAACCGCCACAGGCATTAAACGCTTACTCAGTGGTGCTCTAAGCTACCTTTCTACAGGTGCACCTCTCTCCTACCATTCATGCTCTTCTTTGGTTCCATCTACTATTTTGTTCTTTCCAGCCGTACATCACAAAATCTACTGAAGTCATCCGCCTCGCTTCGACAACCTAACTGGCCCTGGCGGGGGCGTGCGGGCTCAGGCGAAGGTGGGGTGCGCGTGGTGCCGCAGACGCGTGGACCGACTGGACGGCCGATGGCATAGCTGCGGACGCGTCCGTGGTGCGATATTGACGTACAGGGAGCGAAGCACCTGCTGACGTGAGAAACTGAGAGGTGAAGTCCACTGGCAAGCAGAGAGAGAGAGAGAGCAGGGAAGGGAGAGCGGTAGCAGTCGTACAGACCAACATAGAGCCTATCAAAATCAATTTTGACAATCCGAGGAAGACAGTATTGTTGAAAAAGGAGAGCGGGAAGGAAGTGGTGCACTAAAAGGAGTAAAGCAAGCGGGAGCCACACGAGGACTTCGAAGCAGCTCAAGCGAGCCCCAGAAAGCAACCGAGCAGTAAGCACGGCTACGTCGATAGCAGAAAGGAAAGGGGTCTGTGATGCGCCAAGCCCCATCAGACGCCTACCGTACCAGGTAGCAGCAGAAAGTTTACGCAACTCGGCACATCGTGCATCTCTCTGGCCACCGACTTGGAACTCCTCAGCAAAGAGGGGAGCGAGTGAGTGGCAAAGGAAAGAAAAAAAGAGGGCAGGAAGAAATCTGTTGGGGGGACAATGTCGGGGGGTTCAGTGCGGCGACAGCGCGGCACGTGGGAACAAGCTGATGAAGAACGAGGGAGGGGGAGGGGGACGTGTAGAGCAAAATAACGAGAGGGTGGCATGGCTTGAAAGCCGCGTAGTACGAGGCCAAACGCCGCATCGTACTACGCAGACACACGCAGAGGACAACGCATCCAGAGGCCGTGAACCCAAAGGACAAGGACAAGGACAGTCGCCACAACCACTACGATGCGCCAGAGATGAAACACTGACTGAGAAGTGTAAATGTGGAAGGGCAGAGCTGCGCCATTTCAACACCAATTCGAGCCTGTCAGACATGCACTTAATGTCGCGGTGAAGCCCCCATAGTTGTCCTTTCGAAGGATCGGACTCACCCTGAACCACCGTGGCGTTGACGCCAAAACCAAGAAAAGTTCCGGAGCCACCAAACCCTCCAACGTGGGCCTGATGGACTGCAGTGGTGGTTGTTGGAGTACAGCAAGGCATCCAGTAGCCCCGGACGTGGTGGTGGCGGCCGCGGCGGGCAGCACCGTTGTCCATAGCCATAGAAGCCGGCAATCACAAGCACCGTCATGGTCAGCGGTGGACACTGGGGCGCCCGTTGGCAGACACAGCTCGTCTGCTGCTGCTGCAGAGGGGGGCGCTACCTGAATGGAAAATGCTGAGCGCGGGTCTGTGGTAGTGGCTGAGCGACGCTTTGGGGTGCTGTTGTGGTGAGTAGACGCCGTACGTGATGCACTGGGCAGGGTAGGGATGTTCCTCCATGTCTAGAGGCGATGCGGAGGGGGGAAGGGGCCTGGCATCGGTGTGCAGTTGCAGGCGCAGGAGTTGCAAAAGGTAAGAAGAGCAAAAAAAAAAAGCATCGTACGTGAAATAAAGCGACGTCAACAAGATGGGGTGAGATACGTGAGACATAGAAAGCCGCAATGGAGGCGGAGAGAGACGGCTACAGGACGTGTGGTTTGCCGGTATGCCTCGTGCGCAGAGCTCATCACTGGGGACACTGTCACTGCCTCTTTTCCTTCTACCAGAGTCGTCTCAAGCATCGCTTGAGATGGGGGGGGGGGGATGTTGTGACGGGGCTACGGTACAGCGGTACTACAACTGTTGCCACACTTCCGCTAGTGCTTGCCCGGCATCGAGTTACTCATTAGGTGTCCCTCTCTCTAAGCAAACGAACACAAGCTCAGCATTTCGCAGCGCACACGAAAGTTGCGAGGCGGCAGCAGTGGGAAGGGGGGGGGAAAGTATGGGAAGAAGGAGAGAAAGGGAGACTGGGAGGCAATGCAGAACGGCCATTCGCGAGAGAAACGAAAGAAGCGGCTGCAGAAAACGGTGAGGCGCTGTGCAACACAACACCCGCAGCGCTTCGCACGCCGCGGCCAGAAGAGAGGATAGCGCGACAAATAAGGGGAGGCAGTGAAGAGAGCCGACCACTGTGGAGACTCCTCTGTGACTGTTGCTCCTCGACACACAACACCGGTGCCTCGGACTTTTCACAGCACGCAGCACTTGCACTTTCCCCTCGCTTTGGTCTTCTTGTCTTTCTTGCCGCGCAGATTTGCCACAGCCGCGTTCTGGCGTATTTCCCGTTCAATCTGGGCAAATCGGTCCCTCAGCTGCGTCTGCATGCGCGCACCGTCTTCGTCATCCGAGGAACGACCGCTGGCGCCTGGCCTACCTCTGCTATCATTCTGGACCACACGCGAATCTAGAATGGAAGATGTAGGCCGTTGCTGCGCAGCAGACAACGCTTCACCGGCCTTGTCCGGTCCGGAAACAATATCTTCCTCCATCCTATCCGCATCACTCCGCCGCCACACCGCCGAGCCACCAGTGTCGGCGTCTCCTCCATTTCGGTTCGCTACACCCTTGCCTGCACGAACCAGCAGCGCCTGCATCTCCGCCTGCTCTCGCTCCCTGCGTGCTTTGCGATCCTCATTGGGATCTAACGCAGATCGCGGCTCTGGGGCGCCAGCTATCATGCCAAGGTGCACCCCTCCAGTGTCTACAGGTTTTACAATACTCCCCTGTGGCGTTGGCAGCTGCGTGAGGGACTCGTCAATGGGACTGTCGCCACCGGCGTCAACACGCGACGGGGCGGAATCGTCACCCCCACGGTTGCCAAAGGCGCTGTCGAGAGCTTCAGTGGGAGAGAAAAGCGCCGTAGAGACAATGTGTGTCTGCGCCATGTCAAACGAGAAGGTCCCAGTGGAGCGCCAGCTGGCGGCAGGTGCCGCCAGAGTTCTCGGTGCCTTCTGCCCGCTGTCCGTGTGTGGTGCACCCCGCAGCTCCACCACAGGCGGCGTCTTGGTCGTGGCTGGGTCAAGCTGAGACGCTGAGGGCGGGGAGAAGGTTGGTACAGATGCTACTGTAGTAGAGCTCACACCGGTGTGTGGCGGCAACACTGTGTGCGCAAACACCTCATTCGCCGGCGTTCCATCGGAAATCAGCATCTCTGAGCTGCCACGGACGCCGTTACGCAGAAGCGCGTGGCAGACCGCATGGAGCATCTTTTCAAGATGCCGCTTCGTCTTGGCGCTCACCTCAGCGTAAAGCACATCGTTGAAGATATCAAACACCTCCGCCTGCACTTTCCGTGCGGTGACGATTGCGTCCTTGTCAATACCCTTAGCACTTGTGAATTTGCCAGGGCTGCCGTCGTTTGTGTCTACAGAAGTGTCCTCATCGTTGGTGATTACGAATGCGGTTTCCGGTGACCGGGACCGTCTTTGTGCACTGCGGAGCGCTGTGCTGTTCGACGCACCGTCCAGAATGTCGATTTTATTTGCCACCACCATGATGCTGCTCTGGTCGAGGTCAGGAACGTGCTCCGCTGCGATGGACAGGTGGCGTTCCACCACGTTGTGCAAGCTGCTAGCGCTCGTCACGTCGAAGACGCAGATGATGAAGGAGGTGTTGCGCAACACGCTTTGGTAGTTGGCTGCATACTTTTCCAGTCCAGCTGTGTCCCATATTTGGAGTCGCACTGATGCACCAGGCACAACATCGGGTAGGACAAGCGAGTAAAAGTCGGTGCCTACGGTTGGCGTTACCGCCGCGAGCTCGTCATCGGCATCACTGTCGTTGCCACTGTCGTCCATGTCAGAGCCACCGCTGTTAACCCCCAGTGATTGAGAGGAAGCCGCAATGGAAACCAGCCGTTTGATGATCGATGTTTTCCCTACGCTATAGTCACCGAGAACGACCACTTTGTAGACGTATTCCTTCGTCACTGGAACCTTCACCTGCTGACCGGCCGGGTCCTCGCTGTAGGTGAAGTCGTCGACGTCATTACAACTGGCATCCTGGCCACGAAACCTCATGCGTATCGTGTGGACTTGGGGTGATCGTCAAGAACTTTGGAGACTAGAGCAGGGACCGAAAGAGTACGAGTGCACCGCGAGATGCACCTGCAAACGAAGAGCAGTGTATGTATGCGTGTGCGGGTGTGTGTGGGGGGGGGGGGGGGATAAGCATGTGGTCGAGAGGAGCGGCAATGTGAGGATGTGCAACAAGACGCGAGAGAATTTTGCTATCGACAATGCGAGCAGAAACTCGACCCAAGGGCAGCATGACCATCTCAAACACCCCTAAAAGCTCTCCCGAAAGCGTCGTATCGAATGACCGCGACAGCTTGGCGATACATCTTTGACGCTGCCTGCGAAGTGAGACGCGGTCTGACACAAAAAAGGCACGCGCCGGGCTCCACCTCATCGACGAAAACTCGACAGCAGCGACGCGTGCAAATATTCGCGGTAACTTTCCTCCGTCAACACGAGTAAAGAGCAAGACAAGCACAACGTCCGACATCTTTCAGAGGAACCGCACCTCCTCGATGCAGAACGGTGGAAAAGAGAAAAGACTACAATGACCAACGACGCACGTTGAGAAGCGTAACAACTCCAAAATAAAACAAAGAAAACAAAGCGGCCTTAGTCGCTGCACGCCACTGTTAGGGACCATTTTCGTGTGTTGACGCCACCATTGCACTCCCGACACGCCCGCAGCCGCAGGCGCACACAGCCACCGCCCACCCACCCACACGTGTATGCGGCTCCGCCCGGGCCGTCGGGGTCGTGCCATCGGCCGTCCAGTCGGAACACGCGTCTGCCGGGTGATCCCCGACCCTCCCACACTTCAGAAAAAGACACACACGCAGCTGGCCTCCTCTTCTTCTGACACTGCCGCCGACCCTGCACCCGCGAGCAACCAGCGCAGACGAACATTCGCCTTCTTCACTCCGGAAAGAAGGCTAACACTCGACTACACAACGTGGTCACGGGGAGTGCGCACGGTACAGAGAGAGGGAGGGACTGCCGACGTTTCCGGTCTGACAAGTCTCGTCTGCGGCAGTCGCCAGCGTGTACGCATTTTCCTTCTCGGCACAGCCTCATATCCTTCCTTCCATCTTTCATGCTTCTCACTCCACACGGCGACTGCAGTGCACCAGCACACCGGCAAGGAGGGCGTGCGCACGACTGGTGCGGTCGAAGCGAGTTCCCCGGTGGATGCCGTTTCGCGGACGACTAGGAAGAAAAATGGAAAAAACCCTTTCGGAAGAAGCAGGAGGACGTGGCGGACAGGGAGAGAAACAGAGGTGAGTCGCGTCTCCGCTGACTCACAATCTACAATCGGCTGTTCGGCAAGAACACTTCGCTTCTAAGCGTGGCAGCGGCCGCACAGAAATTGGGCATGCAGAAAACAGCGGCGTCAAGATAAGAACGTTTCCGGTGGTAAAACAAACGCAAAGAGGAGAGAAGCAGAGAGAGCGCTAAGGCAGAGAGAGCGCTAAGGCAGAGAGAGCGCTAGGCAGAGGTCTACAGAAAAAAAAAATACAACAGTTAAAAGGGCCACCACTGGTTGACAAGACACAGCAATGAAGCAACTCGCATCGCTACATGATTCACACGTGGCACACGTGCCGACTGCCTATACACTGGAACAGTCTTAGACGAAGAAGCTGAAGTACACAGTGGAAATGGTGCCAAAGACAATCGCAATGACACCGGAGATCAGCAGGAAGTAGGTGCCGAGGTAGTGCCAGATCCCCACGGACTTGAGGCTCCAGTTGCCAGCGTACATCCAAAAGTACGCAGGGAAGATGAAGCCGATGAACCCGCCGCACAGCGACCCAACCAAGCCGAGTGCCGTGTTGATGCTCGGGATGAACAGGCCGCACACGAGGGTGACCACAGCCGTGCTGAGAATCACGATCGTGTGCTTCCAGTACGGCACCGTATCGAGGTCCCAGCCCAGACAGTGGTACGTGAAGTTTCGGCACGGCAGCATGTTCATCGCGAAGGCCGCGCAGATCTTGATGAGCATGCCAACGTACGCCACCATAACGTACGGGTTGTGCACGGGGTCCAAGTTGTACAGGATAGAGTCCTTCGTATCGTCCCCAAAGTCAAAGTACCCGAAGACGCCAGTGAAGATGTACAGCACCATGCACACCGTCATCGCGATCGCACTCGCAATCGTCAGCTGGCGCACAGACGGCTGGGGGCGCTGCTCAAAATACACTGACCCAGTCACAGCCTGGCACAGAAAAGAGAAAACAAAGATAGACAAGCCATAAATCGCTTTGTTGCCCGTGGTGAAGTACTTCATGTCGCCTCGCATGCCTTCCCTCATGCCGTTCGTGCTGGAGTGCACCACAATGACGACGACAAAGTACAGCACCATGATGACGCCGATGGCGGAGACGTAGCGGATGCTGTTCACGCGCTTCGGAATCACGACTGGCACCATGAGCACGAGCCAGATAAGGCTGGTGATGCAGCGGTTGCCGGCAGTGGTCAGGAGAAACGCCGGCGTCCCAGGGGACTTCTCGAGGATCGGCGAGATCAGGCTGCTGACGGCGCTGATGTAGGCCACGGCAGTGCCAAAGCACGACAGCCAGAGAACAAACCCGACGAAGTAGTCCCAGCCGCGGCCAAACAGGACGCGGGCGAGCTCCTCGAACGTTTCGCACCCCGTCGCCTTCATCGCGTAGCCGAGAAGCGTCATGGTGTACACCGTCACGGCGGTAACAACCACGAGGTAAATGACAGACATGATGATGCCCGACATGGCGAAGGACGACGGCATCGAGATGATGCCGCCGCCAAGCGTGACGGAGCCAAGGCTGAAGCAGTTCGAGACAACACCGCCATAGGGGATCAGCCACTCGGTGAAGCGGAAGATGATGTTGGGCTGCCGCTTCTGGACGTCGCTGTCGTTGTGGTGACCAGTGGACTCCGTCGGGCTCCCACTGTGGAGAGGGCGCTTCACCTGCCCGTCGCTCGGGTCAACACCGCCCGTGTTGCTCGAGTTCCCGTCCGTGAGCGAGCCATTCAGGGCATTGTCCTCCACCTGTGCTTGGATAGGCTGGTTGGGCTTGCTCATGTTCCGGCTTGCTGCGCGCCAGGGAGTGGTGCGGCGTGCAAAATCGCCAGCAGCGGCGGCCGGCGCTGCGCACGGAGCAGTGCGAGCAGTCAAGAACGGCCAGAAGGGGGGGGGGACTGCGCGAAGAGGGAAGCGAGAGGAATCCACAGCAGAAGCAAAGGGGAGGAGGGAGCGCAAAGCAGAAAAGAGACGTGGCTACCGGGACAAGACAGTGATGGGAATGAGGGAGAAAGTGCGAGGGGAAGAGAGGGCAATCGAGTGGACGCGTAGGTGGCCTTAGCAGAGGAGAAAAAAAAAATCCGCGAGCAAAGAGGAGAGGCAAGCGAGGCAAGAGACTGAACGAAGGGCTAAGTCAAGTCTTTCACGGTGAAGACAATGTGCGTGAAAGACCGTGGGGAAGGCCGGAAGGGAGGGAGAGAAGAATAAGAGCGAAAAGGTAAAACAAAAACCAACAAGCTGTTTTGAACCGTATTTTTATTTCTTGGCAGCTGTGTCCTTTCTTGTGTGCGTTCGTGTCCAGTGCGCGGCGCTGCTGTGGGAAGAATGCTGCGTTCTCTGCTGGTGTTTGGTCTTCTGTCTGCGAAGCGAAAACACTGTAAAGATACGAGGGAAGGAAGTGTGCAAGGGAGAGAAAGGGAGGGGGCGTGCCTGCTTCAAACGCGTTTGATTTTGCTCGTGTAAGCGCACTTAGAGGAAGGGGGACAAAGCAAGGCGAGTTTGGAGTCGCGAATCACGAAAGGGTAGTAAGAGCATAGGAGACGGAGAGGAGCCTACAGGGATGAGAGAAGTGTTGGTAACATCTTCGCCCGTAAAAGTAAAGAGGGGCCGCCCAGAGTATTACAGAGTACGTGGTGAGTCGGATTGAAAAGCTGCAGGCTCAGTGCAGTCCCATCGTCGTAGCACAAGCAACCACATGTGTTCAGGATTGCACAATGCTGCTTGACAGCATCTGAGTGGATGTCTTGACGCTTGCTCCTCGTGGGATTGCCGTGAATGAGAGAGTCGAGTTGAGGAGTTGATAGGAAGGCGAGAAGGTAAAATGGAAGCCGCCTGCTCTCAGAGGAATCGTCAGTCCTATTGTGTGCGCTGGCTGCCCTGGCCTACCTAACAACAGAGGAACCCCCAGAGAGTGCAGGGCGGGGAAACGAAAGTGAGACGTCAGACGCGCGAAATGTACATGCAGTGCACTCAAAGAGGGGAAAAGGAGAAGCGGGGAAAAAAGCTCCTTTCTGTGCTGAACAACCCGAATGAAGTTCAGCTGACGCATCTAGAAAAAAACGTCTCGCAAAGCAGCAGCGTCCGCCTCACAGGCGCTTAGTCTTTTAGTGCCTCGCCCTGTCCATAGGGTGGTAGGGGTAGCGACTAGCGCGTGCAGCAAACTCTTCGTTCCGACGACGGTCAGCCTCAAATTTGTCGGCGCGGTACGTCGGCTTCGCACACTCCAGGCGCTCTAGTATCTTCGCGTTCTCCCGCGCAATGACAGCCTGCTCCTGGTTACGACGCCGCTGAGAGCTGATCGCCCTGTTGTGGTCACACCACGGTTCCGAGGTATCCACACCACCGCGGGTGTTCATGATGTAAACCATCTTTTCCACCAGCTTCTGGTTGTCGCGGTTCACCTGCTCCGCACGCGCCACGTTGCCGCGCATGGAGCCGAGCGGGCGCACATAGGCGCAGCTCTTCGGCGTCGCATTATCGATGCGGCTGCGCTGCGTTCTCACCCGTTCGACGTGTCTTCTGTAGTTTCGCTCCCGCTCCCGCTCTACACACGCCATGTTGCCACTCCTCTTTGGCTCCATCTTGAAGAGTGCGCTGGGCAGATCGAAAGAGCAGCGAGAGAATGACGAGAACTGCTGGTAAGCGCAATGGAGGTTGGAAGCGAAATAAGAGAGGCGCTACGGCGTGATCCGTTGCTGCACGTACGGTGAAGACAGAAGCCACGCAAAAAAAAAAACGCAGATAATCGGAGTAATCTTCGACAAAGCGCGGAGACCAACTTGATCAGCGCGTTCGCTCAACTGCAGATGTGAGAGACAGAAAGCGCTGGTATGAAGTAGTGGCTCTCCGTGTCGCACGCGAGTACACCAAACGTCAAAGCGTAAAGGATTCGAAGGGAAGAGAGTGAGCAACCTAAGCAGTGCTGAGGCGTTGTAACACACACCCATGAGGCGTTTGTGAGGTGCACCCAGAAAGAGAAAGAGGTGGAGAGAGGGAGGCGCGAGAGAATCAGTAGAAGCACAGTGCCTCCGTTTCAGCGGGAGGGATTGAAAGAGGTGCGTGGCAAACCCCAGAGAGTGCTTCAGATTATTCTTCCGCTGGCGCAGAAGAAACGAGGGAAAAAACTGCGTTGCAGCGTAGAATTGGACTTACGCAACAGCTACAACGCCTGTTAGAAGGGGTGTGTTTTTTCCTCTTTTGCCTCTCCTTCTACACAGCGCTTTGTCTCAGTGCTGCGAGCTGCTGGAAGCGCACACGTTGGCGGTAATCTCGGCTGCACCCCTCTTTGCACTCACGGGGTATGCTTTACCGCACCACAGCTCTGCTCTTCATAGGAAAGAGAATTCAAGAAAGACAAAGGAAAGGAGAGCGAAACGGAAAGCGAAGAGAGTGCAGCTCCCCCCCTCCCTCCCTCCCTCTGCCTCTCCCTTCATGTACGCGTTGTGCGCTTACGCTTTTTTCAGTCTCTTAGAGAAGAAGGCGGTATGTTATGTACAACAGTGGATGGATGGAGGGGGGTGGAAAGCACGAAACGCCTGAGGACACGAGACGTATACAATTTTATGAAAAGAATGACAGAGAGAGAGAGAGAGAGAGCAGAAACCTGCAAAGGAAAAAAAAAAGACACATTTCCTCGTCGAAGCGGCCAGGGTGTGCGCTAAAAGGTGGAAAACTGTAGGGGGATTCCACACCAGACTAAGTACAGAGAACGTCCTGTTAACAACTCAAGGCGTTGATGTCAATGCAAGTAGGAGAGGGCGAACAGGCCCGTTACTACACTCTATACGCACATCACACTTTCCATCAGTTGTTCGCTCCCGTCTTGTTTGGCTTGGTACTATAGAGTCACACCTAAAGTACTTCAGTACTTCACTGTGTAGGCACAATCTAGAGAACCCGTGCTCGCCATGTATTCGAGCCTGCCAAAGCGCAGATAATAATTGTGCAAAGAAAATGGAAAAGGGCGTAGTCGTAAACCAACATGCACCATCGTGGAAGCGAAAGGGAAAACAATAAGCGCGGCGCTCGCTAACTGAGCGAAGTCAGTCAGTCACTCATTCACACACACACACACACACGCACAAGCGCAGGCGCAAAAAAAAAAAAGGGAAAAGAAAACTTAAAGAAGGGGGGGGGGTGGGAAGAGAGCGCACTGCCCTTCAAGCAAGGGGTATGTCAACCTGCAGCAGGCTGGTACGTGCGATGGCGTGAGGCGTAGGCCTCGCTCGAGAACGACATCGCTCTGCTCCAAAAAGCTACTCCTACGCCAAGAAGACGTTAGACATACTCCTCACTGTTCTTGCCGTTGCCAGGCGCGCTCTCGACCGCCGTCATCACCACAGACCCGGGCAGGTGCAGCTCGTCGGGACGCTTATACGCAACGAACAGCGCCACAATCACGCCAACCACGGTGATGCCCAGGCACACCCACACAAGCGGGAACTCCTCCTTCGACTTTGCCGCCGCCAGCGACACACACGCTGCGAGGGCGACAATCAGTAGCTGCATGGCGGACATTGCGGAGTGAAAGACTAGCAATGTCTGGAAAGCAGTAGGGGGAGATAGAGAGAATTGTCACTGATGAGAGACGCTCGCCTTTTTGCCTGCGGGTGGGTCTGTGGTGACGTACC
>NC_009323.2:369457-388429 GCF_000002845.2 Leishmania braziliensis MHOM/BR/75/M2904
ATGGAGTGACGCAGACGAAACAAAGTGAAAATGTGCGAGATAGAGAAAGGACTCAAAATGAACAAGAAATCGGTGTGCTTCTCTTGCAGGGTAAAATTTTTTTTGATTAGTCCTTTTTTTTGGAGAGTTGGTTGGGTTACTTTTCAGTATCTGAGCCTTCCGTTGCCTCTTGGAGGGAGAGGGAGGGGGGCGGCGCACACGAAGACTGGCACGTCCTCAGACGCTACTCTTTGTCCCTGCAGATCTCCTCTTCTCCAATGTATGAGTGCGAGGGTGATAACGGCTACACGAGGAGAGAATCGCTCCCCAACGAAGTAGCAAAACTGTGCAGTAAAATATCCTGAGTTCAGGGAGTAACAGTGGCGGCAACACAGCCCTTCGTGCCTGCACGGACACACGCCCCAATAGAAGCTAAAAGTAGGGAAGTTTGATATGGCCAAAGCACAAATGACAGGGCGGTTGGAAGAGGCGCCGAAAAAAAAAAAAACGTTTGAAACCAGCCACACGAGCAAAGGCTTTTAACGAACGAGGAGAGAAAAGGGAATGTGAATGTGATTACAGTGAACTCGAGGAGGGTAACTGGACGTGCGTGTGTCTGTGCGTGTATATCCTTCTGCACGTTGAAGGGGCAAAGAAAAAAAGTGAGTACCGTTCCACTACTGGATATGCTTGCTCGGATGTGTGTGTGGGGGGGTGCGTGGGTGCGTGTCTGTGTGCGGGGTAGAGTGCACACTTTACCAGAGAGGAGACTGGTACAGGAAGTAGAGAGAGATGAGGAGAATAAAAAGAGAGAGGAGAGGGATCGGAGAAGCAGTCGTTACATGCAGGAGGGCGCCTCCTTCAGTACCCTCGCGTGCGCCGCCTGGTGAGAGAAGACGTGTGCTTACACCCTCGGTAAAGCAACGAGGTCTCCTTTACGCTTCAAGAAGCCGCTTCCGGCATCAGCGTGTATACCTTGGGGGAATTTGCTCCGCCCTGAATGAGAACTAAACACCCTCCTACTCTTCTAGACCGGCACACTTGTCTTTCACTGCCGCTGTTCTCTTGACGGCGTGTGCTCAAGTATGTGCCTGTTGGCTCATTGTATTTCGACCAGACGCACCCGCACCCCGTGAGTGAGAAGGGGCTCAGGGGAAAACAAAAAAAAAAAGCACATCAAGAGAAAGACACTCGAAGAAACAGAGACTGGCAAACCTCAAGTAGAAGACGAAAAGGAGGAGGAAGTGGGCGCGAACGCGCGTGTGGCGGGTCCGTGGGAAAATGAGCGTCTCTGTGAGCGCGCGTGCATGGCCAAGAGGGAGGGAAACACGAAAGGAGAAAAAAAAAAAGCGACACGCAAAGGAGTTTGGGAGAGTGTTCGATAAGTCAGACGCAGAGAATCCGATTATCCTACAGTGTTGTTCGCTTCTCCCCTCTGTTGTTGCCTCTGTTTGGTGCGGCTGCGGCTCAGCACAGATCGAAGAAGAGAGCGGTAAA
This sequence comes from Leishmania braziliensis MHOM/BR/75/M2904, assembly GCF_000002845.2. Lineage (NCBI taxonomy): Eukaryota > Euglenozoa > Kinetoplastea > Trypanosomatida > Trypanosomatidae > Leishmania > Leishmania braziliensis. The sequence continues at coordinate 370,934 of NC_009323.2, forward strand.
ATGCGAAGAAGGAGAAGCCACGGGAGTTCCTAAAGAGAGACAAGAAAAAAAAAAAAAAAAACAGAAAGAAACGATACAAATGAGAGAGCGAAGCAACCAAAGGACGCACAAAGCGCGGAAGAAGTAAACCGAAAATAAAAGAGCCTCTCGCGAACGAGAGAGAAGGGAAGGGGAAGGCGGGGGGGTAAATACACATACAAAGACGGGTGGCAGGAAAGGAAAGGAGAAAACAGTAACGAGACTTGCGGACGTACCACACCACCCTAACATGCACACATCGCGCAATACTTGTAGAATCAGGGAATGGGGGGAAAAGTACGCTCGCGTGCAGGTGAACGCCACTGCAGCGCAAGACCACATTCAATTCGCTGTGGATGCGGTTGTGCGCCTTGGGCGTGAGTGCGATTGGCAGACACAGGTGAATGAACTGAAAAGAGAGAAAGAGGAAGGGCTAATAGAGGCCCGTACGCCCTGTTCTCTCGTTCGCTCGCACAGGACTTACAAAGTTCACTGAAAAGTGAGGAGGAAGAGGGAGAAGAGGAAGAAGTCCAGGCACTCAATGTGTACGAATGAACCGTGTGTACGAGTGCCGCAGTAACGGCCAGATCAACCCGACTGCAACACCCACACACGTGCATTGTATTCAGGGCCGCATGTATACGGGAATCCATGAACGCGGGAGCTGGATAGGGGGTAACTCGGCAGCAAGAACACCAGCCTCAGTAGAGGGCGCAGAGAGCGAGAGAGAAAGAGAGAAAAGGAAAGTAGAATCTTCCAACTCACTTTCACAAAAATGACGAGCAGTCACCACGTGCGCAGCAAGCCCAAAACAAACCGGGGAAAAGGAAAAGAAAAAGAAGCAGTACCGCACGCGCACACGCTTGGTATGCTCCGTGAAGACACCTCTGGCGAAGACAGGAGAAAAAGATACTCACTCAAGCTTGCAAGAGCACAAGAGACGTAGGAAAAGAGTGAGTACATGACCTGGCGGGCGCGCGCGCGTTTGGTTTGTACATCTATGCTTGCACGCGATGAAACACTCATCTGCTGTGTTCACCGCACCGACGGCGTGGGCTTCTTTTCGCATTCGCTTTCTCTATCACGCTGTGTTTTTTTCTCATCGATTCTCTCCTCTCCGCGCCTCCCTCTCCTCCTGTTGGACACCTCCCTCAGATTGCTTTACATATGTTGCCCAAACAAGGAGGGTCCTGTCATTCACACATGCTCGCCTATCCACCTCTATCGCAGCGCGCGTGCGCACCGGTGTACGCCTTCTCCCCTTTTATCAAGGAGAGGTGCACAACATAAATGACGAACGCAAACCAAAAAAAATTGACGCGGAGAGAACACGAGGGGGGCGGGGGGGCGGGGCCCTCTTTGGCTTTCTCACTCCCCTTTTCGCTGGCTTTTCTGCCGCTGCGGTGGTCACGTAGGTTTTCTCCTATTGGGTAAAGACGTTGGCTATCGCACTCGAAATAACTTTTCGACGGCTCCTCCTCCTCCTCCCCCTCACACAGACACACACACACGCACACGTGTAGGGCTTTTTCTTCGTCCCTTCAGCCCTGCGCCCTACACACTGCAACGAAGAGGAAGAGTACAGGTCAAAGAGAGGGGGAGAAGGGGGGAGACACAGACGAGAGTAAGGAGAAGGGGAAGAGAGAAGGGGGTGAGTGTGGCGGCCTATGTGGGTGTGTATGCTTTGGGGGGAATGTAAGAGAGGGAGAGGAAGGGATGCCACACCCAATCAAGAACGAACGAAAAAAGTGCACGCGTCTACGTGCTCTTGCTCCCACCATCCACATCCCTTGCTAGCACCCATACGACTGCACAAACGCACGCACACAAGCGCACACCTGTGCATAGGCAGAAAAAGAGGCCTCACACCTTCCAACGTCATTTATTTTTTATGAATCACAACACAAAGTGGGCCGGATAAGAAAAGAGAAAGAAAAGTAGCAAAGTTTATGAGTCCTCCTCTTCCCCCTCCCCCTCATCAGATCGCGATCACACAGTGACAGCAGCAGTAAAAATAATACACGAAAAGAGACCGGAGAAACAGTACAGTCCACTACAACAAAACGTCACTGCAGCTCACATCCTCTGTTGCGACTCGTTTCTTTTTTTTTTTACTTTTCCCTCTTTTCGCTGGTGTGCGTGCATCATGATGCACTCCTCACGGGGGATACAAGTTGTATGCCTCCTTTTTTCTTTTTCTCCTCTAAGTAAGAAAGGTACGGTACCCCATCAACCAGTCAAGCCACGCGAAGAACTCATAGAACGAGGGGGGAAGATCGACAAGAACCGAGAGAGGCGCGAGTAAACCAACAAGTAGAACAGAACCAAAGATAGAAGCTGCATTCGGTATGAATGGAGCCCTCTACACACTGCAATGCGCTTTGTCCTCGACTGTCTCTTTCTTCTGCATCTGCTCTGTTGTCCTGTCGAGTTTTCCCTCCTTCTAGAAGTAGGCATCACCTGCACGCACACGCATACAGCCACCCATGTAACGCAACACGGCGTCCCTCTCGCTTTGTCGAACGTGGACGTCGCTGTTGCTAAGCGACAAGGTCCAGCAAAGAAGTTGCGCAGGTAAACGACAGACTGGGGGGAATGGAAAGAGAGGAAGGAGGGGCTGAGAGAAGGCCTGGATTCACCATATCCTCGTTTATTCTGCCGGTTATCACCGCTGATTGCGCACCCTCAACGCCGCTACGGGTTCTCTTTTCGTTTAAGTTTTCGACTCTGCTGAGACATCGTTGGGCGTAAGCAAATCGATTGAGTAACCGCCCTCTTCAAAATTATTTAGCGCACGAAAGGTGTGCGCCTGCCTGAGATTTTACTGCGATTTCGTTTTTATTTTTTTGCGTAAAAGTCGTTCTGCGCCTGGTTTGTCCGTCTGACTGCTATGCGCTCAAGTCTATGCGAGAGTGCTAGTGCTGAGGAAGACACACACAACATGCATCGGCAGTGACACTCCACCGTGGGAAGGAATGAGAAACAGAAGGAAGACATAGAAAAAGGGGGTGAAGGAGAAGAACAAGCGAGCAGCCGCCTCGACTTTCGCGAAGCTCCCGCTCCTTCCGATAGGAGGGAAAGGGAGGAGGGGGCACAACGCGATGGGAAAGGGCCGAAGAAGGGGGAAGAGGGAAGCAGCAACTTTCACAAAAGAGCACACATGAGCTATGGAGGAAAGAGCGAGGGTTAAAGGGGCGATTACCGTAGAGAGAGAGAGAAAAAGAGAAAAAACAAGCAAGGACAGACCCACAGAAAGTTTGAGAGAGAGGGGATGCGATCAGCAAGAACAGCAACAGCAGCAGGTGTCACAGCTCACCTGTTCACCTTCTACTTGACCGACTCTAGTCAGCCCTCGCACTCATCTGCAAATCTGCTTTTTTTTTTGGAGGGGAAGGTCCCAAGAGGAAAAGAAAATGAACAATGCTGTCATCATCAATGCAAGCCAGCGCCTATCCGCGTAGGTCCCCCGAATCCGACAGATCAGTTGCGCAGGAGATCCAATCACACACCCTTAGCACAGAGAAAAAAAAAATGGCAAAAGGGGGGAAGTGCAGAGTCTACCTTCTGCAGTTCCCTCAGCGGAGTGCAACGCCTTCGGTGTGGTGCGTGGTTGAAGAGCGAAGAACACATTTGCAAGATGAACAAGGAAGAGAGAAAAAAAGACGAAAAGGAGGGGAAACACAAACTGCCGTGAAGAAACGTCTTCGTGCCGTTTGGAACGGAGGAGGCAAAGTAGAAAACAACAACAGCAAAAAAAAAAAAAAACAGAGAAAATGAGAGAGGGGGGGCTGTCTCGCTTCTTCTTGCCCGCCCTCCCCCTCCCCCTCTCCGTCCTCTGTTGGCCTCCTCAGATTCTCTGCTTGGGTGAAGTGCGTGCGTGTCCTTGACAAAACTCGGGCCTCACGAGCGTGCAAAAAAGAAAAGAGAGAGAGAGAGGACGCAAAAAAAAAAAGTATGACCACACACACGGTGCTGTTGTCGTCCCTGCTTGCGAAATCGATGTGGGTCGAGGAATAGGAGGAGACAGAGGAAGGGAGGAAGGGGTCGAGGAGGGGTGCACAGAGACATCGTTGGCAATTACTGTGGCGCTGCTCATCCGATGTCGGTGCGCAGACAGAGGCAGAAAATGAAAAAAGACGCCTAGCGAATAGGGGGAGGAAGGGGGGGTAAAGAGCACAACGGACTGCTACATTCGGCGAGCGTAAAAGAAAAAAAAGAGCGCTGATAATGACTGAAAAAGAGAGACGGCGAAGTAGAGCAACGAAAAACGAAACACGTTAGTCGTGGTGAGAGGACAATGATGAAGACCAAGGGCAAAACAAAGAGCAAAGAAGAGGTTCAAGAAGAAGAAAAAAAAGGAGGGCTGAAGACACCGATCTGTGTGCCAGAGAAAGAAAAGCAAACAAGTCTGAAAGAAGCGAAACAGAAAAAAAAAAATGTGAGGCGGAGGGCGAGAGAGAACAGGGGAAAGCGAGCGGCTCATGTAGGCGGAGCTTTCCTTCGCTTTTCTGTTTTCACCTCCATTGTATTAAATGAAGCGATGTGCTCCTCCTCGCACTTTTTTCCTCTTCCTAAACCGAGAAACACATTCACGCGCGATAAAACAAACAACGATAAATAGAGGGAGAGGGAGGGAGGGAGAGAGCTCGCGAACAACGAGCACAAAAAAAGAAACGAAAAGAGGGTTAAGTGCGCACATTCACAGTTGTCAGAGAGAAAAGGGGAGAAACGCGTCGAAAGAAAAATACAAAGAGGAGTTCGGTGCGCTATGCAAGCAGTCGGCAAAAGAGAGAAGAATCCCCTCAGGCCGAGCTGATCCCCACAACAGCATCGCACCGTCCACGCAAGCCCCTTCACGCTGCCGCTTCCCATCGTTCTGGTTATATATACAAGCACGTGCGGGCGCACAGACACATTGTGCTCAAGCAGCACCGAACAAATGAGAAAAAGAGTGAGCACCACTTACCCATCAGCTCATCTTTTCTTCCGCTCGTGCCAGTGGCTCGACGAGCCGTGAGAAAAGGCTGGTGGTCGTGCTCATGGGAAAAAGACACAACTTGGGTGGAAGCTGCGGGGTGTTCGCGCATAAATAAGAAAAAAAAGAACAACAACAACAAAGGTAGCAAAGAAAGATATGAGACAATAGTCTCAGCACTACTGAAAAGAGGAAGCTCAAGGCGACAAGACCAGAATCGAAGTAGCGCTCCAAAACATACACGAAGCGCAACAACAAGAACAAAAAAAAAGAGAGACACACACACACACATCGGCATCCGATGGCGCATCAGAGACCCGTGCGTGTGTGCGGAAAACACTGACACCCCTGAGAAAAAAAAAGTGCGCCTTCAGTACCTATTGCAGCTCGAGAGCTCCGAGAAAGAAAAGGGGGGAGTGCACAAGCGCCACAAAAAGGCGCTTTCATGAAAAGGTGAAGAAAAAAAAAAAGAAGTCCCGCCTGCGAAAAGAGGCAAAGGAGACCTCTTGGCCCGTCAGCGTGTCCATTTCCGGCCCGGGTGCACGAGTCCAGCCCCACCCCTGCCCCCGCCACCATCGCCACCCACCCCACACTCCGCAGGTCGCCACACCCAGTGCATCCCACGGGCCGGCGCAGGCTCCCCACGCCAGTGGGCAGCGAGGGTCGCGGTGAGACGCGCTGACACTCCACCCATCCTATCGATGGCACAAGCCTAGGCACGGCTGCAGGACGCTCCGACACGGTGCCATCCAGACCCGGCCCGCCGACACCAGCAGCGACACACCATTCTGACCTATCTACTTCGTAGGCACAGGGCCCTGCCGCCACCAGGAGTGGCTCGGCATTGCCAGGGAGAGGGGGGCTCTGCCTGGCCTTCTCACAGAGAGTAGGGGGAGGGGGTGGGGGTGCTGGGTACCTGATATGCCACGCATCGAGGTGTGCCCCCCTCCGTCATCGGGGGAGGGGGGATCCGAAGCAAGACGAGCAAAAAAAGAATGAAAGGGGAGCGAACACACACACACACACGGACACACACACAGACAGACACGGACATGAAGAGAGGGGAGGAGCAGAGGAGAAATAATAAATGCAACACAGGCGCGTCAACGAGGACGACGTACGCCCAGAAAAGAGAGAGAAGAGAAAAGGGGGGAAGGGGGGAGGAGGAGACGTTTGTCAAAAGGGGAGCGGCAGGTGAAAAAAGAGCGTCGGCAAGCGATGCAGTGCATCACCCGAGTGAAAAGACACGCAGAAACAACAACAACAAAAAAAAAACAGCAAGACAACGCCTAAGGCGACCGCCACGGCTCAGGAAGCGCCTTTCAGAGAAAGCCGGCAATGAAATCGACCACAAGTCGATGTTACCATCAGTGAAGAAGAGAGAAAGGAAAAAAAGGAGAGTCCCTCCCACCCCTCTCGTCCGTGGCCTTCACCAGCATGGCCACTTCAACGAAAGAGAGAGAGGAGGGGGAGCGCTTTCTCTCCACGAGAAGTAGAGGATACAAATAGCAGTAAAGGTGGGAGAGGTTGAACAGGTCGAAGAGCGAGAAACGCAGAGAAGTGGTTGACAGATGCACCTCTCCCTCCTCCTCAGTACATGTCCAACGGCCGCAGCGACGACGAGGAGGAAAGAAAGGGAAAGACTGGGGAGGGAGGCCACATCAAAGCAAAACAGACGAACGAATGTACGCCCCCACCCCTCCCGGAACACAAAACAGAAAGTGAGCACCGCAGCCGCCACCCCTGCCCAATGACTCTACGGGCGATTTCACCGACTCACTCGCTAGCACAGAGACATCATTTTAGGATCGCTTCATCCACAGAGAGAGAAGACGCAATGTGGAGGAAATAAAGCGGAGCAGAAATGAAAGATAGCTTGCACATCGTAGACGCGCCGCTCAGTCGTCGTCTCCTATATCTAACGATGCCATGCGCCAGTCCCACCGGTACGTTCTCGTACGCTTGTCCGCCAGTCGCCCTAATATCGGGGTGTCACCGCTGCGCGTGCTGCTAGCCGCCACGCCAGACCCATGATGGCGGGACTGGCGCCCATCGCGTTCGCAAGAGGCTGAGACATGGTAATGGCGATCACCCTTCTTAGCGCTGCTGCGTTCGCAAACAGAGCCCGACCCGCCGCCGGATGCCCCGGGGAACACAATCGACGCGGGTTCCAGGCTTGCGCAGCTGTGCGAAATCTGCGTTCCAGTCAGGCTGGTAGCCCCGGCCCCAAAGCCGCCACCGCTCGCCACTGAGGTGCTGCAGTTCGTGGAATGCACCCGGTCATGGTGGTAGCGTTGCGCACTTGCCTGGTCCGTGGTGGCGTCGCTGAAGTAGCTGCCTGCGTGGGAATGCGTGCGGTTATGAGAATGGCGCACCCTCACCGTCACATTCACCGTCCCATCTGCGGGACCACCGCCCTCGCCACACAGCACCCCAGCACCCTCCATTATGGTGCAGCCGGTCTGGTATGGGCTGCTAGCGTATCTGGTGTGGTGCCAGTGCTGCCCGCCCACCAGCAAAGTGCCACTGCTGTTCGTGAAGGCGGAGATCGACTCATCCCGTTGAAGCAGCGGGGGCGATGCAGTAGTTCTCGCAGATGCGTTGGGGCAGTCCTTACAGGTGTTCGACATACCGTGCGAGCAGGTGCCTGGACTCTGGAGGGGCAGAGGCGGCGGCGCTGCTGTTGAGTAGTGGTGGCTGTGGCGGTGGATGTTGATGGGTACGAAAGACATAGAAACGGAAGAACCACCGCAAGGCGAGTCGTCGCACTGAAACGAGACTCCTCGTCTTCTCGGAGAGCTGAGAGGCGTTATATCCGCCATACCCCCTTTAGACCCATCAATGTCTGCTTCAAAGCTCAAATGATCCCGGAAGGAGATCGACGCTGTCCGTTGGCTTCCTGGTGCTACGATGAACGAGCTCATCTCATTCTCCTGTCGCGTAAGAGAGACGTCAGCTGCCACACCAACAGGTGCGCCTGCCTCGTAGCAGTGGCCCTCAGCATTAGCGGGCAGCGAGTAGGGTTGCACGAAGGAGACAAAGTCTTCTCCGGGGCTGCTCTCCGCCGTTCCCGCGTGCTGCCGCTGTGATTGCAGCTGCGGTGGTGGTGTTGCGTACACGTATGGTAAATTAACGCATTCGTCTCCAAACATCTGCTTTGCAACTTCAGTAATACCTGTTGCTCCGCTGCTCATCCTTGTGTTGTAGCGCCAAGCGGCATTGCTGGGGCTGTTGTTGCAGCTGCCGTCGTAGCCTGCGGGCAGCTCATATTCATCGGAGACGTAGTAGTAGCCGCCGTAGCTTGGCGAGGTCTTAGCACTACTATGGGGGTCTGTAAAGCCCGGAGGCGGTGGAAGTCCTCGGTAGCTATAGCCGGGAGTGTAACCGTTCTGCTCGTAGAGGCCACGCAGCAGTGACGGGGGTGGCAGTTGCAGCAGCGGCGGCGGCAGCGGCGGCGGTGGGTAGACATCATACAATGGCAGTGAAAAGTAGGGGTTGTACCCTGGCGAGTATTGCAGAGCACAAGCTGTTTCGCTGCCGCTACCAGTCGAGCTCATGGTGGAAGGGGCTCGGTACTTTCTACCGGCGCCGACTTTGTTGCTCTTGCGGCTCGGATCATGCTCACCAGCTGGCATTGGGGGCTGCAGGGATCGTAGCAACGTTGGTGCCTTGTTCAGATTGCCTGCCGCTAGGGTCGTTGCATGGGCAGCGGTGGAAGTGATGGTGGTTCCAGTGACTCCCACAGTGCTGCTGCCTGAAGCGCCGTCGCCCTCTTTCGCCCCCTTCGCCTTCTCCGCGGTCGCCGCCTCTGCATGTATGGCGGCAGCCAAGGTGGAAGTTGACGGTGGTGAAGACTCACCCTGCTTGTCTGCTGTCGCAGCACCAGTGTAAGTGACGACCACAGGTGACTTCTCCTTCGCTACCTCGGCCTTCTTCCAGTTCTCCGCTGGAGTCGTCTTGACCCACTTCGTGGTCTCGGGCTGGGTAGCCATAGCAGCGACGTCCACAGTCGCCACCATACTTTCGACGCTGACAGCGGCAGGGGAAGCCGCCTCACTCTCAGTCCTCAACTCAACAGCTGTAGGGGTGGAGGCAGAGACTAGTGCTGCAGCGGCGCTCACCGCCTTCTGTGCCTTCTTCGCCTTCGTGGTTGAAGCAGCGGAGGCGGTGGCGGTGGTAATGGCGGCATCGGTCGCCAGAAGACCCAGTACGGTTAAAGTGCCGCCAGACTTTTCCTCCCCCAGCGCCGCAGGCTCCTGCCTGTTCGGTGCTGCGCCCATTGGAGCCCTCACTGGCGGCGTCACTTTCGCCTTCGACTCACCTCCATCTTTCGGCGGAGGCTTGGTGGTAGCTGACGGCGCTGGTGTGGACAAAGTGGCGGCTGGTGAGGAGGAGGCAGCTGCCAGAAAGACTTCAGGAGCCGTGCCGGGCACGAAGACCGCCTTGGACTGCAGCTTCTTCTTGTGATGCCTCTTGCCGCTTGCCTTCAGGAACCACGGTGTCACGGCGATGATACGGCACATGTCCTCAATCAAGTTCACCCGCCATAGACACGACGCCCCATCACCAATGATCCCGTCGGCCTCCGGCGGCACAACCGACGGCTCCACACCCTTGCTGGGAATGACCGTTCTGGACTCCCCCTCAGCTGGATCGGACGCGTGCAGCACGCAGCCTGCGTACTTCATCGAGCCTCCATCACCGCTGGTACCCTCCCTCTGCCGCACCCAATGTGGGTCCTCTGGGCTCGCCTCGCGAGCAAGCTTGCAGGCGTTGCGTAGCTCGCCGAGAAGCAGCTCCTCCAACGGTAGGCTACACACACGCAGCACGCGCGCCTCCGCTGGCGTCTCGGCTTCCAGCCGCACTAAGCAGAGCACCGTGTTGCAGCGCAGCAGCTCCTCCGTGTGCCCGTTCACTGTCACTGTGCTCATGTAGCTCTCCAAGGATAAAGAGGGAAAGACCTGTGCCGACACATTGCAGCTGACAATGGCGTTCTTCTTGCCGTCAGCAACAGCATCATGGCCCTTCTCGTCCAGGCTATACCCCCACACCACAGGAGCTTTTTCAGTTGTGTACCAGTGCAGCAACGCCGCGGTGGCGGAGCGCCGGTTCACGACGTCCGGTCCCACCGACCAGAACAGGTGATGGTCGGTGTGGCGCGATCGCCACGCCGAAAGTATCCCGGCACCTGTGGAAGAACCAGCAGCAGCGATAGTAGAGGATGCCTCACCGCTTGCCTCGACTCGGGTGCTGCTGGGTGGCCAAGGTTGTACAAGCATGTTCTCATCCGGTAGGCGAATGAAAGAGAGGGAGTGCTGTAATGTGGGGCTGCCGGCCATCATTGCCGCGGTGTTTAAGAAAGAAGCGTCGTCGCCCACTGGGTCAGCTGCAGGCGCCTCCCTTGTCGTGGTGAGACCCTTCTTGAGGCAACCCGCAGAGGCCGCCGCCATCGCCAAATCGTCCGGCTCCGATGAAAGCCGGAAGAGCTCTAAAGGGTTGATGTTGTGCAGCAGACAGACCACAATGAACTCGACCAATGCAAGCACGTAGGGCGCCATTAAGTAAAAATTCAGCATCGACTCCGTATCCATGTCGGTACCCTCGCAGCCGTCCTCAGTAAGCGGCAGCGTCACACGCGTCGCCTCCTGCAGCCACATTTGCGCGCTGCCAGGCGGAGGCATGTGGAAGAAATGCCTCTCACCAGCCCTGCGGTCGAGGGGATTGATGGGGCACGTTTTCTCCGTCCTCCAATCCTCTCCGCTGTCAGCTCCCCCTCTCCCTTCGCTATTCTCCAGCTTCAGTGAGTCCTGGTGATCAAGATAGTGCTTGAAGTGGAAAAGAAAGAATGAGCGCACGCACGTGCGCACCTCGCGCAGGAAGCACAGCAGCGACACATTGGCCCGGCGACTACGAATGACGAGTGAAGGCAGCGGTGGCGGTGCCCAAAACTGAACCGTTTCCTCCAGTTTAAACGTGCCACCCCCTTCCTCGCTTCCCTCCGCCGCTGCTGCCTTCCCCACGCGATGATGGCCAGCTGTGCGGCTCGCCTCCACGAACATGTCATGTGGTTGGGAAAAGGGCTTATAGTAGAAGAAGACATCGCCGAGATCCTTGTCAGCAGTGCCGCTGTCTTGCGTCGAGACTGGTGCAAGTTCCTTCATTGCGAGGTCACACGGCACACAATGCAGGCACGCACGCTGCCACTGCTCGGCATACGTGTAGACTGCCGTGATGAAGACGTGCGTGCAGTGATGGTCGCCGGCGGACTTGATGAGAAACATCTGCATCTCATAGTCCTGCAGCTTTCGCGCGCGCGAAGCACCCAGGCCACGTACATCGCCGATAAACCCCGTCGCCTTCACGTAGACGCCCAGAAGCTCAGTGCAGTCCTCAGGGAAACTATGCGCGCCGCCAGAAGCAGCCCCAGTGGTGAGAGCTGACCTCGCGCCCCGCCCGTTACTAGCATCCCTTGCAGAAGCCAAAGTGGTGTAACTTGCTGCAGAAGGTGGTCGGTGGTAGAGGAAGGCCACAGCGCACGGCAGCGGTCGCACCGAGGTTGCGTCTGCGCGATAAGCTCTTAGCATCTCCTCGTCTGTCTCGTAGACCATTTTCTCGCCGCCGTTGGTGATGTACGCATCATACATGGCCTCCCGTGTCCAAGACACAGCCGGAAACACGTCAGCCGGCGGACAGTAGGCAGGAGCGCTACCAACTACCTCAGCCAGGTAGTTTGACGAGGCAACATTGCCGACGCCCTCGGGTGTCGTGGACACTGTCGAAGACACCGGTGAGGTTGGCATCGCTTGCACTTTGTTGGCGCTGGCATTGGCATAGCAGTAGTACCGCACCGTCGGGTCACATTGCGCTTCGTAAAGCTGCACAAACAGGGAGCAGTCTGAACTAGGGAAGAACCTTTTCAGAAGCGGAATGAGAACAATCCTCTGGCGCTGGCCGTAGAAAGGTGGCTGAGAGAGCCGGTGCTCGGCTGTTTCACGACTCGGCGCTGCACCCATCCTTGTGTTTTCTCGCTTGGGCTGCTAGCGTGGATGATGGCGCTGTCGCTGTTACCGACTTTTCTCTACCTCTCTGCCAGCGCGATTGATTGGATGTTTTGTGCGGGTCAGCTCGAAGGCCTGCGAAGTGTCTCAGCGCAAGCGACTCCCTCAGAGGGAAAGAAAAGAGAGAGCCCGAGCTCTCCGTAAGATAGCATGAAAGCCGCCGTGGATCGAAGAAAATTAATGTCGACAGCAAACGCACCTTTCCGCGGCGCGAAGAGAAGCGGTGGAAACGTAAAGCAAGAAGACGTACGTTTGCGTGCGTACGATGAGTGTGCGTGCGAATAGCCGGCTCACACCAAACCTCTCCAAAGCAGAAGACGGCAGAATGTGCCTCACATAGAACAGCACAAGGCGATAAGAGGGAAGACAGGCGAAGAAGAGGGCGGAGCCGCACAGCATGGGCGCACTCACACACACACACACACACCGTAACAGAGAAGACACAAAAATAAGCGAAGTCGTCAGAAAATCAGAGGCGGCAGCAGCGGACAAAGCCAACCCAGAGAGGAGGAGGGGGAGGGGAGAGGGGGAGCACAGTAAAACAAGAGAGAGAGAGAGAAAGAGAGCAGCGGCATAGTCGCGCACACGGTGGAACGCGTAAACGCAGTGCGCAGAGGGGCAGCACGCATGAAATAGGCAGCAAAAGGGAGGGGAAACAGGAGCAACGAAAAGAGAGCCACGAGATGAAGAGGTGGGCCACTGCACGAACGCAGCAAATAATAGCGTAGCCGTACGTGCAGTGGGTGCGCGCCTCCGTCGCTTCTTACTGCGTGCGTTTTGAGTCGTCGTTTTGATACCTCTGAGTGTACGTGTGTGTATATACATCGAAAGGAAGCTCCACAATACACCTGGGGGCTCGTTATGGCCTTTGTTGTGTAAATGAGAAAGCGTGAGGGACAGTGCGACGGGCTGTGTGGCCGCTTGCAGCTCCACAAAACACAGTCAGTTTTGCAGGCGTGTAAGACCCGCTCCGTCCTCGTTCGCTTGCTAGTGCTCGTACGCAGGCGTGTGGGGGAATGGAATGCTGGTCGACGAAGACACCGTGAGGTGAAAAAGAAGATATCAATACCAGTGATCTGACTGACTTTCTCTTCTGAGATAGCGCCACGAGCAGCGCTTGAAGAGAGCGCCAATTCTCTCTTTATATATGCGTGTTGCGCTGGAAGAGTGCTCAAGTGAAGAGAGGTGAGACTTTCCGCCCTTTGCTCCCACGAAGTGGTGGGGCGGTGCTGTGTGCGCTGCCAGTAGAGAGTTGCCTGTTTCGATGTGGGGGAGAGTTGTGAGCAAGCATATAAATAAATAAATGACAGCGCCGTTTCTTTTTTGTTTGTTTTGCTCTCCTCACTCGCTGTGAGACGGCGAAGTGCACTCAGTGGAGGTAGAGACGAGTCCACCTCGATAAAGCAGAAGGAGAGCCCTCCGGAAAAGGGGGGTGGGGCCAAAAAAAGAAGGGAGAAAAACGAAGGCCGAAATCGAGCCCAGCAGGAGAACGAGACGAAAAAAAAGGCGTCAAGAGACTGAAATAAAGAAAGAGAGAAAGAGAGGGAGGTGCAGTCACACCCAGGGAAAGACACGAATTGTACTTGGCACACACACACACACACACAGGAAAGGGGGGAAATAGAAATCGAAAGATGGAGTGACGCAGACGAAACAAAGTGAAAATGTGCGAGATAGAGAAAGGACTCAAAATGAACAAGAAATCGGTGTGCTTCTCTTGCAGGGTAAAATTTTTTTTGATTAGTCCTTTTTTTTGGAGAGTTGGTTGGGTTACTTTTCAGTATCTGAGCCTTCCGTTGCCTCTTGGAGGGAGAGGGAGGGGGGCGGCGCACACGAAGACTGGCACGTCCTCAGACGCTACTCTTTGTCCCTGCAGATCTCCTCTTCTCCAATGTATGAGTGCGAGGGTGATAACGGCTACACGAGGAGAGAATCGCTCCCCAACGAAGTAGCAAAACTGTGCAGTAAAATATGCTGAGTTCAGGGAGTAACAGTGGCGGCAACACAGCCCTTCGTGCCTGCACGGACACACGCCCCAATAGAAGCTAAAAGTAGGGAAGTTTGATATGGCCAAAGCACAAATGACAGGGCGGTTGGAAGAGGCGCCGAAAAAAAAAAAAACGTTTGAAACCAGCCACACGAGCAAAGGCTTTTAACGAACGAGGAGAGAAAAGGGAATGTGAATGTGATTACAGTGAACTCGAGGAGGGTAACTGGACGTGCGTGTGTCTGTGCGTGTATATCCTTCTGCACGTTGAAGGGGCAAAGAAAAAAAAAGTGAGTACCGTTCCACTACTGGATATGCTTGCTCGGATGTGTGTGTGGGGGGGTGCGTGGGTGCGTGTCTGTGTGCGGGGTAGAGTGCACACTTTACCAGAGAGGAGACTGGTACAGGAAGTAGAGAGAGATGAGGAGAATAAAAAGAGAGAGGAGAGGGATCGGAGAAGCAGTCGTTACATGCAGGAGGGCGCCTCCTTCAGTACCCTCGCGTGCGCCGCCTGGTGAGAGAAGACGTGTGCTTACACCCTCGGTAAAGCAACGAGGTCTCCTTTACGCTTCAAGAAGCCGCTTCCGGCATCAGCGTGTATACCTTGGGGGAATTTGCTCCGCCCTGAATGAGAACTAAACACCCTCCTACTCTTCTAGACCGGCACACTTGTCTTTCACTGCCGCTGTTCTCTTGACGGCGTGTGCTCAAGTATGTGCCTGTTGGCTCATTGTATTTCGACCAGACGCACCCGCACCCCGTGAGTGAGAAGGGGCTCAGGGGAAAACAAAAAAAAAAAGCACATCAAGAGAAAGACACTCGAAGAAACAGAGACTGGCAAACCTCAAGTAGAAGACGAAAAGGAGGAGGAAGTGGGCGCGAACGCGCGTGTGGCGGGTCCGTGGGAAAATGAGCGTCTCTGTGAGCGCGCGTGCATGGCCAAGAGGGAGGGAAACACGAAAGGAGAAAAAAAAAAAGCGACACGCAAAGGAGTTTGGGAGAGTGTTCGATAAGTCAGACGCAGAGAATCCGATTATCCTACAGTGTTGTTCGCTTCTCCCCTCTGTTGTTGCCTCTGTTTGGTGCGGCTGCGGCTCAGCACAGATCGAAGAAGAGAGCGGTAAAATGCGAAGAAGGAGAAGTCACGGGAGTTCCTAAAGAGAGACAAGAAAAAAAAAAAAAACAGAAAGAAACGATACAAATGAGAGAGCGAAGCAACCAAAGGACGCACAAAGCGCGGAAGAAGTAAACCGAAAATAAAAGAGCCTCTCGCGAACGAGAGAGAAGGGAAGGGGAAGGCGGGGGGGGGGTAAATACACATACAAAGACGGGTGGCAGGAAAGGAAAGGAGAAAACAGTAACGAGACTTGCGGACGTACCACACCACCCTAACATGCACACATCGCGCAATACTTGTAGAATCAGGGAATGGGGGGAAAAGTACGCTCGCGTGCAGGTGAACGCCACTGCAGCGCAAGACCACATTCAATTCGCTGTGGATGCGGTTGTGCGCCTTGGGCGTGAGTGCGATTGGCAGACACAGGTGAATGAACTGAAAAGAGAGAAAGAGGAAGGGCTAATAGAGGCCCGTACGCCCTGTTCTCTCGTTCGCTCGCACAGGACTTACAAAGTTCACTGAAAAGTGAGGAGGAAGAGGGAGAAGAGGAAGAAGTCCAGGCACTCAATGTGTACGAATGAACCGTGTGTACGAGTGCCGCAGTAACGGCCAGATCAACCCGACTGCAACACCCACACACGTGCATTGTATTCAGGGCCGCATGTATACGGGAATCCATGAGCGCGGGAGCTGGATAGGGGGTAACTCGGCAGCAAGAATACCAGCCTCAGTAGAGGGCGCAGAGAGCGAGAGAGAAAGAGAGAGAGAGAAAAGGAAAGTAGAATCTTCCAACTCACTTTCACAAAAATGACGAGCAGTCACCACGTGCGCAGCAAGCCCAAAACAAACCGGGGAAAAGGAAAAGAAGCAGTACCGCACGCGCACACGCTTGGTATGCTCCGTGAAGACACCTCTGGCGAAGACAGGAGAAAAAGATACTCACTCAAGCTTGCAAGAGCACAAGAGACGTAGGAAAAGAGTGAGTGCATGACCTGGCGGGCGCGCGCGCGTTTGGTTTGTACATCTATGCTTGCACGCGATGAAACACTCATCTGCTGTGTTCACCGCACCGACGGCGTGGGCTTCTTTTCGCATTCGCTTTCTCTATCACGCTGTGTTTTTTTCTCATCGATTCTCTCCTCTCCGCGCCTCCCTCTCCTCCTGTTGGACACCTCCCTCAGATTGCTTTACATATGTTGCCCAAACAAGGGGGGTCCTGTCATTCACACATGCTCGCCTATCCACCTCTATCGCAGCGCGCGTGCGCACCGGTGTACGCCTTCTCCCCTTTTATCAAGGAGAGGTGCACAACATAAATGACGAACGCAAACCAAAAAAAATTGACGCGGAGAGAACACGAGGGGGGCGGGGGGGCGGGGCCCTCTTTGGCTTTCTCACTCCCCTTTTCGCTGGCTTTTCTGCCGCTGCAGTGGTCACGTAGGTTTTCTCCTATTGGGTAAAGACGTTGTCTATCGCACTCGAAATAACTTTTCGACGGCTCCTCCTCCTCCTCCTCCCCCTCACACAGACACACACACACGCACACGTGTAGGGCTTTTTCTTCGTCCCTTCAGCCCTGCGCCCTACACACTGCAACGAAGCGGAAGAGTACAGGTCAAAGAGAGGGGGAGAAGGGGGGAGACACAGACGAGAGTAAGGAGAAGGGGAAGAGAGAAGGGGGTGAGTGTGGCGGCCTATGTGGGTGTGTATGCTTTGGGGGGAATGTAAGAGAGGGAGAGGAAGGGATGCCACACCCAATCAAGAACGAACGAAAAAAGTGCACGCGTCTACGTGCTCTTGCTCCCGCCATCCACATCCCTTGCTAGCACCCATACGACTGCACAAACGCACGCACACAAGCGCACACCTGTGCATAGGCAGAAAAAGAGGCCTCACACCTTCCAACGTCATTCATTTTTTATGAATCACAACACAAAGTGGGCCGGATAAGAAAAGAGAAAGAAAAGTAGCAAAGTTTATGAGTCCTCCTCTTCCCCCTCCCCCTCATCAGATCGCGATCACACAGTGACAGCAGCAGTAAAAATAATACACGAAAAGAGACCGGAGAAACAGTACAGTCCACTACAACAAAACGTCACTGCAGCTCACATCCTCTGTTGCGACTCGTTTCTTTTTTTTTTACTTTTCCCTCTTTTCGCTGGTGTGCGTGCATCATGATGCACTCCTCACGGGGGATACAAGTTGTATGCCTCCTTTTTTCTTTTTCTCCTCTAAGTAAGAAAGGTACGGTACCCCATCAACCAGTCAAGCCACGCGAAGAACTCATAGAACGAGGGGGGAAGATCGACAAGAACCGAGAGAGGCGCGAGTAAACCAACCA
>NC_009323.2:388529-418147 GCF_000002845.2 Leishmania braziliensis MHOM/BR/75/M2904
CCCTATAAAAAAACCTTTCATTCTCTTTTTTTTTTTTCAAAACCAAATTATTTTTTTTTATAAATTTTTTAATTTTTTAATATTAAAATTTTACCACTTCAAAATTCATTTCCCCCCAAAAATTCCCTTTTTTTTTTTATAAAATTATTTTTTATATCCTTTTTTACCTTTATCACCTTTTTTTTTAAATTTTTTTTAATTTTTTTTTTTTTTTTTTTAATTTAATTATTTTAATTTTTAATTTTTTTTTTTAATTTTAATTTTAACACCTTTTCCAATCAATTTAATCTTTTAATTTTTTCATTTTTTAACATTTTTAACCCCCACAATTTCATTCAACCACACTTCCACTTTTCGCGGTAGATGGCAGTTTCGGCCGCGGCGCCATCGACACTTTTGAGCTTCGCCTGGAGTCGACAGACGCCAGCTCAGTCTCCGGTGAGTCCGGTGCAGCGTCGCTGTGCATTGCTTCACTGAGGAGAAAGGACTCGCTTGCAGTAGGCGCAGTAGCAGTATTTCCGGCATCTACTGGCAAGGATCGCCTGCGCTGCCTTTCTGGCTCCTCTGTCGGTGGCTCTGGTGCGATTACGAGGTCAGCATTGGCGGCGCTGGCCCCTCGTGCTGATCCTCGCTCCCCTCTCTCTTGCTGCTGCCCCGACGCGACCGTCGTTGGTGCGCTTGGCAGTGGCTTCACCTCATTTCCTTTTGGTGATACACCTGCATTATTTTTCACCATCTCTCTGGAAGTTGTGTCACCCTCGACAGTCGGTGAGGCCGAGGTGTTGATTGAGGCCACATACTTCGCCTTTGAGCGATTCCCCTCTTGACCTTGGCGCCACCGCTGCAGGCGCGACTGCGAGGCTTCGTCAAAGTCCCTTGCGCCTGTATGCTGCAGCGCGTCATTCACCGGGTGCTCGACATCTCTTCTCCAGGCTTCACCAGGCTTCTCGTCCGTCGGTCTATCGCGTGTTTCAGAGAACAGCTGCGGGGCTGGCCCTGCCGTCCTTGTGCGCGCATAGGCACAGGTGGCATCAAGTGTACCGGGGATGCTCGCACTGGGCCGCCGAAGCTTTCCTTCGACATGTTGCCGCGACAACGTGCTACGGCTGAGGAGCAACTGGGTTGCAAGTGATAGTTGGGTTGAGGCAGCTGTCGTGGTGGCCGTAACGCGCTCCTCAGCGAGGTCCGCCACCTTGAGTGTGGTAATCCCAGGCTCCGTCGACACAGCGGCGGTAGCACGAACGTCATCGCCGAGGGCATCCTTCACCGCCGGTATCGAAAGAGGCGTAGGCTTCTTAGAGCCTCGAGCATTGCTGCTGCTGCTGGAGGATCGCGTGTAGATGAAGCGCACCGATGGCATGGGTACAGAAATCCCCTTCAGGGAGTCTGACGCGGTACACAGAGGTGCCTCCATGTGCCCAGTGCAATTCACCGGGAGATTGAAGTGGGGGCGAGAGGGTGACGTCACACGTGAGTGAAATACCTCGATGGCAGGCGTTATTGCAGTCGGGTTGGAAGCCGCGGCGCGGTCTCGAATAAGCGCTCTCCGGGAAGAGGGATCAAAGGAAATGGCAGAGACGCCCACGCGACGCCGAGTCGCAGCCGACTCCGCTGCCAGCCCTAACAACTTTTCGACTCTCAGCTGAGATGGAACGTGCGACAACTTCGGCTGATCGGCGTATACGTCTGTTGCTTGCCTGGTCCTCTGTGATTCGCCGCGTGGGACGGCACCGCTGTCGCTTTTATGCTCCTCCTTACCAACCTCTTCGCAACGGCCCTGGCCCTCGTGACCTTCGACACGCTGAGAGAGTGAAGACGGCAAGCCACTGCGGGAATCGTGAGCATCCTCACCTAGGGGAACTGCGTTGTAGTCGTCGCTGCGGGCATCTACCTTAACGGAGTCCCGGGCCACAGATGCCTTGGCCAACGCGGCTCTTGCTTGCAGCAATAGGGAATTGGCGTGCCCGCTGGTGAGGACTGATCGGGTGACAGTGGCGCCTCCCGATGGCGCTGCGGCTGCGACGAAAGGAGGGGACTTCAAAGAGGTGCGCCGCCCACCAGTCGAGAAGGCTGACGGGCCAACGTCAGTGCGTTCGAAAGCCGCGGCACCCTTTTCGGCTGTCGCAGCATCCGCCTTCGGCCGGGTTGCAGCTGCCGCCAACACGGATGTCCGGTGCTGTGGTGGCGAACCGCTGTAGGCTATGTGGTACCGCAGTGGTCCCCGCGTGTTGATTGGGCTGAAACCGCCCGCGGCACTGCCCTGAAGCGAATTCAGGACACCCTGTGGCCGCGATGGCAGCGGGGGTGGGATGGATGACATCGCCTGAGCACCGTGACTGTGGCGCCGAGATGCGACGGTGGCGTGTTCGACCTCATGAACAGCAACGCCTGACGAAGAAACGCAAGAGTCCACTACGTCACTCACAGAGGTGTCGCACCCAGTGGACGGCGCTAGACTAAAGAGCGGAGAGACAGAGGGGGAAAGAAATCTAGATGACTGAGCAACCGCTGCGACGCCAGTGTTGCCGCTACTGCCAACGTCTGTGTACGCCTCCGAAATGGCCAGCCCAAGCCTGTGGCGCGTCTCACGCTCTCTGCCGCCGCCCTTAACTGGGGCGCTAGTGGCGTGCATCTCTCAGTGTGACAGCGATTACAGTGCAGTGAAAGAGCAAAGAAAAAGGGGGGGGTAGTGGCGGAGCAAAACATACGAGCCAACCAGCCCGCCAAAAAGTGCTGAAGAAGCGGGGAGAGAAGGGGAAAAACGTGAAATGAGTCACACAAGCACAAACAGAGGAAGAGGAGGAAGAAAAAAAAATGGTCTTCAATCCGCACCCGTGCCGCTTACGTACCGACTCTCCTCGGGTGTGTGGACAGTCCCGTGCCCCAACTCGCGGAGAGGATGAAAGTGTGGGGAGCGGAGTGGGGGGTGAAAGGAGGGGCGGCAGAGACGACAGCACTGCAAGAAAAAAAAAGGCAGAAACAGAGGATGGAGGACGCGGAAAACGAAGCACCAGACACCGACAGCGGCGGAGCTCAATCCAAACACACCACCGCCTCCACTCTCCGACACGTGGCTCTCGACGCAGCGAAAAGGTGCGAAAAAAAGACAGCACTTGCCGGCTCACAGACCCACCCACCCATACATACATTCATACAAGGCGCACTCGCCTCGTACGGTAGGCTCAAGGAGAGCGGTAGCGTAGCGGAAGAGGAAAAACGACGCGAGGAGAAGACTCGTACAGAAAGGCATGCACTGCGACAACACACAACAACAGAGAGATCAAATGTGGCGGGATACAGTAGCGACACAAGCGAGGCAAGCAAGCGAGAAAAGGAGTTTCACCCGTCCTTGTGCTGTGGGATGGTGTGAACGTGCTCTGTTCGGATACTGTACACGGTCGAAGCCAAAGGTGGGATACATAAAAATAATAATAATGGGGAGGCTCAAAGTTTGGCCTGTTGCTGCGCCTCCTCCCCTTCTTTACCGATAATGAGCGTCTGTACAAAGCAGATGTGGATAGCTGGACAGGTGAGTGGGGAACGTTGACTCCGCGCCTCTTTTCGTCCTCTGTCGTTTGACGACCTTCGGTGTGGTGTGTGATGCGCTGTCTGCCCTCCAGCGCCACAGTGATATGGGCCTGCTGGCGGTGCTGAGAAGGGCGCCTTCACCCGCTAGGGAGGAAAAGACCGAGGGAAAAAAAAGGAGAAGGGGGGATGTTGGTTGGAGTGCTGTGTCGCAGGCAATCGGGGGGGAGGGGCGTCGGGATTGAAGACACGATGGTCAATTGCAACAGCAGAGAGGAGAGCAAGGCGATACCAAGGGAAGGGGGTCAGTGCTAAGGAGGTGGAAGCGAAAAGGGAAGGGGAGGGGGGAATACACCCCATGCATCTCGATGAGCAACACACTCTGCTGCTGGTGGGGCAGCGAAGAGAGCCCAACAGGGTATGTGGCCACGGCAAAGCCGCCCAGTAGCACGACTAAGGCGCACGCCTACCTGTGCCACGGTTCGCATCGAATATATTTGACACTCTTGTCGTCTGGTACATCACAGTATCAACTTTGCACGGCATCCCACACCAGCCCAGACACGAGCAGGTGTTTTCACCATCTCTACTACCGCATCGCCCACAGCGATCCACCACCAAAACATAAGGGCACGCCCTCAGGGATTCTCTACACGTACACCACCACCACCACGAGCAAGAAATAGAGAAAAAGCGCCAGAGGAATCACGTGGATGCCACCGGGATCGGGCCCTCTGCAAGGCGCGTCTTGACAAGGAGATGGACGGGCCTCGAGGGGTCGCACCAACAAAATAAGCAAAAGAAGGCAATGAAAGAAAAGAGACGCCACACAGGAGGACGGGCGCGCAGACGCCAAAGGCCGTAGAAGAGAGAGAGAGAGGAGGGGAGGGCACAGGCGGCCACCTCAGCTCCCTCTCGGCGGCAGCGCAACGAAACTCAAAGGAGCGGTTTTGAGGCGCACAGGCGCGGCATTCTGCCATCCCGGTGCGTTATCGAGCACCTGCACCTACGTGCCCATCCTCGCATCCTCCCACGGGCAAAGACCAACGATTAACTGTCCCGGTGCACGGCGCCCGCCATCATTCCTGCACGTTGCGGCGCTCGATAATGATAAGGCTGCAGTTGTCAAGACCAATGCCCTCATCGTTGTCCTCCGGCGCCACACACTGCGCAAACACGCCAGCGGCAGCCGTGAGAAGAATTGCATCCACTTGAGAAAGTCTCGTTGCCGCACCGTCGTCGTCATCGTAGTAGCTGATCATGGATTCCTCAGCGCCAGCCTTCGAGGTAAGACTCTCGCGCTTGATGGGCAACGGGCTCATGCTGCTGTTTCTGCATGCTCCACTGCTCTGCAAAGAACAGCCTTCGCTCTGCGGCGAGTCTGAGGACAAGCGCCGCGGTGAAGTCCCTAAAACAGCAACTGGGCCTCGCCGGCGGTTGTGATAGAGTTCGGAACCACGCAGCACAGCATCCATGGCTGACCCTGACACGGCAAGGTCGTTGACTGTGTTCGTGAGCGCCACGTGCACCTGGTGCAGTGTTGCCGTGTCCCACACACCATCGCAGGCAAGTACGATGCCCCACTGATCCGTGTCGCTTGGTACCGGCATAATTGTAACGTCTGGCACGGCAGAGACGGCCTGCTTGCGCGAGTCGCGGCCGCCGCACTGCTTGAAGTCGAAGTCACCTAGCGCACGCGGCACGGCAGACATGCCCTCAATACGGCCATTGATAACGGAGTAGCCGGCGGCGTGGATGCGGGCCTGCTCCGCCTCGTCAGAAACGCGGTGCTTCACGCTGATCACCTTCATGCGGTCCTTTGTGTAGAAGGCGGCCCCACTATCACCGACATTCGCGCACAGCACAAAGTTAGCAGTGATGCCCACCACACAGGCTGTGCAGCCCACGCAGTCGTAGTCCCCACGCGCCCCCTCTGGCGTCGAGCGCAAGTAGTCATCGAGAGAAATCAGGGCATCCTCCATGATGCTCGCAAAGTACTGGCGCAGCATTTCCATCTCCGGGATCGACACCACCGCCGCCGAGGAGGGGCAAAGGGCAACGCTGCCGGCGACCGCGTTCGTGTTGTGGATTAAGGGGCTCCCATGTCGCACGTCGTCTATAGCAGTAAACGATCTCGACATGAACATCGCAGTGAGGGGCGATCCCATGCCCACTGCGGCAGAGATCATGTCCGGCAACGGCTCCTCCATTGCTTCCCACGCATCCAACGTTGTCCCAGACTTTCGGTTGCGCTTCAAGGACTGTGAGTTGCCGGCGGGGTTGCTAGCAGCCGGGGAGGCGTCCGCCCGTGTGCTGGTGTTGTGACAGTTCCTGCCCCCCACGCCCCCAGTTGCGCCATCAGAGGCAAGGGATGTTCCCTTCACACCTACACCCGCCGGCCCAAACGCGCTGCCTGACACGTGGAGGCGCAGTGACTCGGCCGTGACCGGGACAAGAAGAGAGAGAGACCCGGAGATAGACGGGTTACGCAGCTCATCGGCCAGGGTCAACGATACGCCAGACGTCTTGGGTAACAGAGAAGCTTCGTCGCCGTTCGGCTCTGATCGCTTGGCGGCGGAGTGGTTGCCTGGAGCCAGCAAAGTTGTGCTGCCCGATGACCTTTGGAATGGGGAGGAAAGATGCGAGTACGGCATAGGGACGGAGGCCGCATCACCAGACGTGGGTGGGCTCGACATAAGCGTTGCAGCAGCGGCCGCGGGGCCTGCTAGGGTGGGCATGGAGGTAGCGCTCGGAGCAAAGTAGCTCAAAGTACCGCTGCACGTCGGGACCGCTGTCAAGGATGGGGGCAGCCACGGTGCTGTCGCACCCGTAGCAGTAGCCGAGTCTGTCTCCGCCTTGAGAAAGAACAAGAGCGCGCGCGCACGCACGTCATCTGGGCGCGTTCCCTCGATCGCGCGCCGCAGGTGGGCCTCGAAGTGGCGAGCCGCCAGCTTCGCCACCGCATCGCCACCGTGCCCGTCAAACATGCAGAATACTGCCATCGGCATCGTTTCCTTCGGTGGCGTATCTGCCTCCTCTTTTCCGGCTCCTGAGGCAGAGACTGCTGCGTCTTCCTCACTCATACAGACCCCCTCATGTGCCCCACTGTCCATCGCGCTAAGTGGCGAGATGAATTGGGGGGGATTCTCGGAGATGGACAGTGTGTTGCTTTCGTGGCTATCGTAAGCCAGAAGTGAGGAGTCTCGTCGGGTAGCCCCTCCGCTGTCCAGCGTCTCATGTGACTTTTTTGCGGCCGCCTCGGCTGCTGCCGCCACTGCCTGGAGCTCCTTTCGGTGCACTACCTCCTCGGAGATGGCTGGGATGTCGACCAAGAACACCGCCTCGGCGTCTTCTTGGGTTGTACGCCACCCCTGCACTCTCGCACCAAGCGCGCAGAGTTTCGTGACTGGCTCGCCTACGGTGACTGCGTTGCTGACAGAGAAGTGCGGGTCACGGTTGAGGTACCTCTGCATCGGCGAGCGCACAGGAAGTTGTAATGGGGAGTTGAGCGAAAAAGCGCTCTGACGCAGCCGCAACGGCGGCCCGCCACTAGACGGGGATTCGGGGGAAAAATCAAAGACGCTGGCATCTGCTCCCGTCGTCAGCTGTAAGCCTCCGCTTGGCGGCACAGACGCGTTTGAAATCGACTGCGGCTTGCGTGCAGCGGCGGGGCACGTTTCCGATGCTGTTAACGCCTCTGTGGCCGGCGACGAGGCGATGAGCTGCGGAGTGACAGGGAGCGATGACGTAGAGAGTGTCTGATTGAGGGTCGCGGCAGGTGGCATGACATGGATGGAATGCGCGCGAGCGTGGGTCTCGGCACTGACCACTGGCACTGAAGGTTGCTGTACCGCTGCCGATGCGGTCACATCCTTCAGTCGCACCTCGTACCCGACACAGTGTATGTCGCGGGCGGGCTGCTTCAAATACGTGCCGCGTGTGAAGGCGATCTGATCCACCAGCGCGTCGTAGACCTCGGTGTGCTTCCACGTGAATTGCTGGCACTTCTCGCACCAAAATATGCGGTCGAAGCTGTTCATGATGTCTAGCAGATTCAGAAACAGCGTGCACAGGCTCGGATTCTGCAGGTGGTGGCGGCGGACGTGCGATGGACACACCGCCATAAGGCAGTGCAAGCAGAGAAAGGCAGCTGGCCGCCGATGGCAACGATTACAGTGGTCGTAGAGGTCGTTCGCATCGTATCGGCTACAGTCCGGCCCTTTGAAGTCCTTCGCGATAAAAGCGGCATCGCAGTGGCACGCGCCGTCGTTGGACTCGTCATCGCCCGCGTCGCGGCCGCCCTTTGCCCCCAATCCCTCCTCGTTATGCTTTGGCGGCGCCGCTACACCCCCTTGGTCGTCTGGCGGCATGTGCCCCTGTCGCTCGTACCGGCCAACCTCGTCATACGGGTCCATCAGCATAACGCCGGTAGCGGAGTCAAAGATGAGGCGGGCCGCCACCTTTGCATCAGACGAGCCCTGCGGGAGCTCCTCCTCCTCCTCTGGGTCCATGTTGTACGCGCTGGCCACCGTGCCAAACGTGAAGTCCTCCGGCTCGAGACGCATCGTGCCGGTGGTCTGCGCAGGAGTGCGGCGGAATTGACTGCACGACAGCGGCGCAGACGTCTTTGTATCGACGCTGTAGTTGGCGTCTGGCAGAACAACAAGGCCGCTTGGCTGCGAGCGACCAGCGTTGCCGCCAGGATACATAGAGGGGCTGCTTTTTGGAGTCAGGGGCGTCGGCATCATGAAGCTTCCGCTAGTGGCTCTCAGAAATGGCGAGCCGACTCGCATGGGTGTGAAGTGCAAATCAGCGGCAGGCGATGGGTGAGATGGTTGCTGGTCACTCACGGGCGTGGTGTACAGCGTTGCACTTGTGTTCTTGTCAAAAATGCTCCCAGGTGAGGAGCAGCGGTGCTGTTTGATCTCAGCGTCGCTGATTACGGCGCTGGTGCTAATGTTCGTGTTGCTGTGGGGTGATGCAGGGACGGTGAGCGGCACCGTCGATGCCACCTCTGGCACGAGCTCGTACTGAGGTAGGAAGACGTGCTCGACCGAAGCCCACATCCCCACTCTGCGACGCTGTGCAGCGTCTCCGTCGTCTTCTTGAGCTGCCGAAGCAGCAGCAGCAGCCGTGCCAGCCTTCGCTCGACTTTCGCTGCGGCGGCGCCACTGCCCATGCGTCATCTCGCCAAGAAGGTCATCCTCATCGTTCGAAGTGCCGTCCTCAACGCTACCCTTCTGCTCCCACACTGAGTCACCACCATCGTCGGTGTCCGCTTTGTCAGCCCTGCTGCTGGCGCCACCTTTCGTAGCAATGCCAGTCGCTGAGAACAGCACCGTCGAGTCCTTACTGTCGTTCTCTGTGGCAGGGCGTTGTTGGGACCAAGAGCCGCCGCTGTCGCCGAGGCGCCAGCCCTTTCGCGAGGCTGCCCTGCTCTCCCGCCGCTGCTCGTTGCGCCTGTGGTGGTAGCCAGTCATGGTGCCATAGTGAAGACTGGAGTAGTTGCTACGACGGCGCAGCTTGCGCAGCTCGGCCGTGGTAGCACTCATCACACTGAAGTTGCGCGGTAGATAGTCACTATCGGAGTCCTCAAAATCGTCTGGATTAGCCGTGGAGGCAACAACGCCGCCGCCTGGGGATGGGTAGGCGCCTGTTCTGGTCACGCTCTGCCGCCGCCGCCCTGTGTAAGTGATCGGATCATCAATAGAGATGCAGCCGGCTGAAGTATCAGCTTTGGCCCGTGGCGCTGACTTGGATAGGTCCTTGGGTGATTGCGCACCTGGGATCAGCACTGAAGACATCGCAAACGACACCTTTGCGAGCTGGCTGATGTGGCTGCTCGTGTTCTGCAGCGTGGGCAGCGGAGAGACACCAGAGGAAAAGGCCGAAAGACCGCCAG
Source organism: Leishmania braziliensis MHOM/BR/75/M2904 (assembly GCF_000002845.2). Lineage (NCBI taxonomy): Eukaryota > Euglenozoa > Kinetoplastea > Trypanosomatida > Trypanosomatidae > Leishmania > Leishmania braziliensis. The sequence continues at coordinate 397,957 of NC_009323.2, forward strand.
CATGCACGCTCAGCTCAGCTGAAGTTGTCGACGACGACTCGCCTGACGACTCAGACGGCAGATACGTGGTGGCTGGGACCTGGCAGAGGGGAATCGGAAGGTCACTGTGGCTGCTGCGTATGTCAGCTGAGCCTGCATCAGTATACTGTGAAGGCTCGACCACTATTTGAGTCCGGAACGAAGGGAGTCGAGGGTTGACGGTCGACTGCAACGTGGCAGTGGATCGTAAGGACAGCGACGTGAGTTCAGGTGGGGAGTTCAGAGTCGTGCCGTCACGTTGCCCAGAGGCGACACTCATAGCGGCAAGGTCACCGACCGTGCGGGTGCGCCCATGGAGTCCCAGTGGCGAGGGCGAGAAGACACCGCTGCTCTCTGCGCCTCCCAGAACGCCGGTGCGCGGGATGGTAATCACGGTACCGTCTGGCGCCAGCATCTTGTTGCGATGCCGTCTGCGTGAGTATGCGGCGTTGCTCAGCTGCGCACTGCTTGAAGAGATAGAGTTCTCAGTAGAAAGAGCAAGTGCTAGGCTGGAGTGTGACGAGACAAGGTCGTGAGTCCTACGTGTGCCCCGCTGGGGTGTGGGTGGCTGGTGGTGCTGCCTCCAGCGGTCTACAATGCGGCTCGTGGTTCGCGCGCGCATCTCACGAATATGAGGCGGTAAAGAACCAGTACGAGGCACGCCATCCACGTTGTGCTGCGGTGCAGGTTTGAGCTCCAGCGGTGGCGAGTCCATCATCGACGACGTACACGGCACCTCCGGAGGAAGACGTCGCGACGCCACCCCACTCCCAGTGGACTGAGTGGCTGCTTCGAGACTTTCTGTGCGCGTTTGCGAGCAAGGTCGAGCACCCTTTGAAGGACAGGGTGTCTGCATTACATCCGCCTCTGACTCGCCAGTGAGAACGTTCGGCGACGTCTGCGACCGTCTTAGTCCTCTAGGTATGTTGTCAGAGCACTCTGTAGAGTTCGCCATCTCGGCGATGCCGCTTTCTTGTGAGTCAGCCGCGCTAGAGTTCGTATTCCGCCGCAGGCACGGACTTGTCGTCTGAAATTCCACCAGCGTCGACTGGATGTTGGGGTTGTAGAAGTGCACACGCTTCTCGCTCTGTGGGCAGGTCAACAGGCTCTCCTCCTCATCCCCCACATAACTCTTGTCGCCCTCACCCGCGTTGGCGGGGCTGGTGGAGGCAGTGGCAGTGCTGCAACTGCGGTCCCGAAACCCACGGGCCTGCCCACATACTCCTCTCTGCATGGCATCTGGACTCGGACCCCCCTCGTTCTCTGCCAGCCAGCCTTGAGTGAAGAAACGAAACTGGGGCTTCGTGGTCGCGGCTACCGAGGCTTCGGACTGCGTGCACCCCTTCAAGTGAGAAGCCAGCGCAGAAGCGACGGTGTCTAGGGGCGGGAGTGACGGCCTTGGGCTCCGAGTAGCTGTGAGCTTAGCGACCTGCTGTTTCGGAGGTGACCGGGCCGCTGACGGCTCGCCAGCACCCCCCTCGATACTCATATTACGACTTCTATCTACAGAAGCCAGTCCTGTGCACTCCACTTGTGCGGCTAGATCTCGTGTAGGTGTCTGGGACAATGTGCTAAGGAAAGGAGAACCAGGTGGCGGACTCGATTCTTGAATCACAGGCGGCATCGCATTGGAGGTAGCTCTCTCTAGCAACGCAGTCGATGGGCTGTGTGTTGTGAGTGGAGCAGTGCTAGTCGCCGGCAAGGAGGACGTGGTAGTCGTGCTACTCACTGATAGGGCACCAACTCCTGAGCTTGAAGTGATGACGAACTTCCGCATCGCCGCTGCGGCCCGCTGCCGATTCTTAAAGCTCAACGTTGGCGAGCTTGTCGAGGGGGGCGACACGGGTGACGGGGTGGGGAGCTCCTCCGGTGTTGCTCGGTCCCAAAACCCAGTTGGAGAGGTCGTGGCGCTACCGCTGGTAGTCTGTGTCCGCAAAGCTGGGATGGACACTTTCGTGCCGTGGGCATTTATCGGCATCGCCATTATGCCCGGTGTCGAGCTGACAGAGGTGCAACCCTCTGGTGACGAGGGTGAATGCAGTGGAGGTTCTGCTGCTCTGCCAGTAGTGTCTAACAGCGGCAGATTCAGCGAACTTTGCGGTGTCGACGAAGATGCAAGGCTGGCAGAGCGCTGGTGTGATGAACCAGCCTGCTTGCTCGTGACGGAGAGGTTCTCTGAGCTGGTGTGCAAACCCGTGGAGCCAGGCACTATAGGGCGCCCCTCAACTGTCCCCGTCTCCGTGAGCGCATCGGAGGTGGTGAGAGCAACCGGCGCCCGATTTGGTGGACGGGACGCACCACTGCGGCCACCTCTGTGAGAAGGCTCGAGATCTGCTATCCCGCCCTCAGTAAGAGATGAGGATGCTGCTGCCGTAGTCGTCCTCGAGGCCGGCTGCTGGAGGGGGCGATCCTGACCGGGAGAAAGGCCCGACATTCGGGGAGAGGACGAAGATCTGGGGCTCATGGAAGAGCACGTCGGGAATAGGTTCATACATCTTAGCACAAAGTCAGCGCCACCGATAGCGCCAGTGCGTTGGCGCTGCTTGTCCTTGAAGCTGAGCCGCTGCTTGCGTCCAGAAGGAGAGGCTGCTTCAGCCTGAACGATGTCACTTGTGTTTTCCACCGGAGGAGACGGTGTGGTCGATGACGATGTGACGTCTGTGCGGCGCAGCGACGAAGTGAGCCCGCTTCCTGGTGCATGGGCTCCCGTCGCACCAGGGGATGAAACTGCAGAGATGCCTGTGGTGGCGCTGCCGGCTTCCTGACTCTTGACTTCGGTGCTTGAAATCATCGTAAGGCCCCAACCAAGACGTATTGTCAAGCAAAGTGGCAGAAGGGCGTGGCAGCGAAGATGAGGCCGGCGTGTCTACGGACAGACACATGCACACGAGCAGAGTGCAGACGTGCGTCCCCTCAGCAAGAGAAAACGAAAAAGGAAAGGTGCGCTCCAGAGAAAGGTGGCGAAGATGCACGCGCGTCTACTAGAGGCCAGCGACGGTGACAGACGGGGGCAGCGGTAAAGCAGAAACAGCGACACGGGTGCAAAAGACGCAGATGAACACGGAGCACCACAGCCGCACTAACAATGGAAAGAGAGAACGGCCAACACGCTCAAAAAACAAGCGAGAAAGGAGGCCACGGCTAGTGTGAGCTTGTGGGGGTGTCACCTACAAAGGCCCGAAAGTAGGCGCTTGGCGCAGAGAAGCGTAACTTCTCTAAGAATATGTGTGTGTGTGTGTGGATATGAGGGCGCGTAGTGCGTAGAGCGGCAACGCAAGCGCTTTCTATCCACTCCTGCCGCCCACGTGGTGAGGAATTTCTGTAGAGAGAGAGAACAAGAGCGAGGGTGAAGACTCGCCGTAGGCGATGAGAGCAGCAGAAGTGACAAAAGGCACCGAGCGGTACCAAACAGAACAACAAAATGGGGGGGCGTTAATCGATAAATAAAACCGAGCTCTGCCGACACCCGAAGGGACTAAGGGAAAAGAACACAAAAGGTCCCTCCGCTTTTCTCTTTTTTTTCCTGCTGTCAGCCCTACAATACGAGAGTGTCGCGCTGCCCCTACGTTTGGGTGTAGTCAACAGTCGAACGGTATGTGTGTGTGTGTGCTTTGCTCTTTAAAAGCGGTGAAAAGACAACACGGCACTCAGCCGCAGCTAGAGAGCACAGAAATAGCGCCTGCGTCACTCGACCACACGAAACAGAAGGGGGCAAAGGGTGTCGCCTTGACGCCCCCGTGTTCGTTGTCGTCGACTCGGCTATACCAGTGATGGAGAGCGTACGAGACGAACAAACCGAAAGAAGCAAAGCCTATAATACAACGTATGTGTGTGTGGGTGTGTGGGTCCGAGAAGGGAAAGGGTTCAGCAGGGGGTTAGGGTCACTAAGCGCAGAACATCAGATGATCAGCCTCAGCAAAGGCATGAGAATATAAAACACTGCACGCTCGTTGCTCTGTTGCTTGAGAAAAATGAAACAGGAAATCTTATGGTGATGGAGCAGAGCTGTAGTCTAGCAAGAGAGGCACTTGATAGCGAGGCACATGGAAGCGCGCGCCCTAAACCACGGGGGGGAAGCACGAACGCAGAGTCCCCCCTAAGTGCTGCGACTTTCGATGCGACCAAATCGGGCACTTCAGGGGAAAAGCAGCGAAGAGAGTACAAGTAGTGCACGCCTGCAGAGCAGAAAAGGAGAGAGGCAAAGAAGACGTGAGAAGAAACGACTTTATAGTTATCTGAGACTCCGCCAAGGGAGGCTTGAGAGAGACCCGCAGAGTCCCCCTCGTAGCACCTGCTATACACCAGCAGACGAAGTAGTTCTCTGAAGATCAAGAGGTATAGCTCAGCCCTCACGAGAATCGATTCTCTGAGAGGGGGGTTGTTCTCTCTGAATATCCTGCTCGATGCACTGCAGCCCGGGCTACCGCCTCGCGACGTGCGACGTGTTTCTGCTCGTACAGAAGGAAAAGGGGAGAGTCTTCAGCACGGTGCCACCCAGAACAAGCACATAAAGCGAAACACTCAGAAGCGCGAGCTCTGCAAGCAGACGATACTCTTGGAAAAGAAGAAAAGAGAGAAAGAGGAAGTGCGTCAAGCGTGACTAAAGAAAAAATCCCGTCTGCTGTGGTCACGTATTACGGTGCGGTTGGCATTCTTGGGTGTGATGCGAGGGAAAAGGCAGCGCCGCGGGCGTCATTAGACGCAGAGAAAGGAATAAAGAGAGAGAGGGAGCGAAGGAGGGAGGAGTGAGTGACCCGGTCTCATCAAAGGAAAAGCACAGGATAGAGCTCTAGGCACTGCCGTTGGTGGGTCACTGCGAATATGGCAGCAGCCGAACCGGGATCGCTTCTCGAGACGACCCTGCGGTGCCGTGAAGGGCACCATTAAGTGGAACTGAAACGCAGAATTGCGCCTAAATGATAGGCGTACTACAGCGCACTCTCGGCCTAACGGCGGGGAGTACACACGTGATAATACTTTTTTTTCTTCCCAGGTGAACGTCTGCCAGGCACGACGTCGAACTGCAGGGTGGTGGTGGGGTCACGTTTTTTTTTTTGCCAAGCCGATTTTCTTCTGTTTAGTTTTTTTTTGTTGTTTGTCTGCTGCTGGGATGAGGAAGTCGTGCGCACATCAGCGTCCGTCTCCATCGCACGTGTGATAGCGCGGAGAAGCAAAAAACAAAACGGGGAAACCCGAAATGAGCGAACAAACTAAAACCGCCGAGAGCACAAATCCAGCGAGACGAGAGGGGGGACGTGAAGCCGCAGAGAGGCAAAGACGACGCACGAGCGAGACGAAGAGGCGACGAGGACCAACGCAAGAGCGTAGCGCGCCCCTCCCACCCCCCCCCCCCGAGAAACAAATGGAAAGGAATCATCAGAGGCGGAATAAGTGGGAGCAGCGGACTCACGACCGAATACTCAAAAAAAAATATCCAAAACAGTTCGTGGAGGCGCTAACGCACGGTCCCCGTGCGTGTGGGGGGGGGGGGGGGTCGCCGCTAAGCGGTGCCTGTGCGGCTCCCTGTGTTGCAGTCACGGTGCCGCCAGCGCCACGCTCACGGTTGTGATGACCGTGGCTCTCATTGCCTTTGCAAGCAGCGCCGCTTGTATGCGCCGGAGTTGGCGCATTGCTGCTGCCGGCCGCTGCCTCTTTGTCGCCTCCACAGGGACCCTTCTCCATCTTGGGACACGCGCCACAGCCACTTGAAGAAGAGATCGGTTGTTCATTGGTGCAGCGAAGCAAGACGAGACCCCGCAGTCGCCAGACGAGATGGTCTGTGCCGTGCCACTCGAGTCATCGCGGCTGCCCTTCATACTCTCGCTGCTGTTCGGCAGTGTCAGACTGTGGCTGCCGGTGTTGCGTTCGCTTCTCTGCGTCCAGCGTGTAGTCGTTACGTTGAGTGAGCCGCGGCCGCTGGTCTGACTGTGCTTGCTGCTCGTCAACCCTCCGGAAAGAAAGACAGTCGGGTCCTCGTGGAGGTCGTTGTTGGACACGTTCTCCAGGGACATGCAGCTCGTCAGGTTTTCTACCATCTCTGCTGTCGGCATAACCGCCTTCACCATCTCCATCTTCTTCTCGCGGACGACCCTGCACTCCCCTGCGAGCTCTAGAGAGGTGGGTGTGATCACGGGTGTGCTTGACTCACCCTGCAACGCCCTTTGATCACCGCTGTTCATGGCCCGAAATGCGGCAGCGATGCGATCTGGGTGAGCCAACTCCACCAACGGTGGGTCGCCATGGAAAGCTCTCTTGGCACCCGTGTACGTCGGTGCGTGGCAACTCGCATCGCTCATTTGGGCGTCGGTTGCGGCAACAGCACTTGGGCTTGCGCCCTGCGAAGTGTTACCACCGCTCTTCGGTAACGGTAGTGGTGGTGGTTGCCGAGGCGCTGTTCATCGCTGCTAGATCGGTTGCCACACCCCCTTCGCGGACGTCGCGGCTGCCTTGGATGAAGCTGGACCCGTCATTGGCGGCACACGCAAAACAAAGAGCTGACTATGGCCTGCGATGGAGCTCGGAATGGCCGGCGAGGGAATCACAGCCATGTCTGTCCACTGCACAGGCGTGCTGCCCACGCGACTCGGCGGCCCGCCACCGCTCTTCGCTACTGTCTTGTCATCGCGCTGCGCCGCCAGGTGATGGTAGTGAAGCACAGTGACTGCAGCACGGGTGACCTTGTACAGCGGCGGCTGTGCGAGCGCTTCCGGCGACAGCGATTTTTCCCACTCGGAGCCAAGCGGAATGACGTCGACCGCCTGCACTGTGTCCATCAGCACGGCCACACTGAAGCGTACAGCTACGCCCTGCACAAAGACGCGGAAGCCGTCCATGGAAATACAGGAGTGATGCACGAAGATGTCGCCCAGTTGAACCGGCTCGCGCTCGAGCTTTTCAAACCCTTCGAACAGTGCACAGCAACGGTGGTCGCCCTCGTTGGCGTCCTCTTCGACATCAGGTGCAGCGACAGTGTGCTGAGCAGGCCTTTCCTTCCCCGCCGCGCCGGCCACATGGAGATGTCATTGCATCGCGCTGCACATGGCGGTGCCGTGCGCCTTACCAGTCGACGTCATCCCCGTCTCGAGTGAGACAGTAAAATTAGGAGTCTCAGCGCCCACTGTGTTCGTTGCCCCTGTCGTTGCGGCAGAAGCCGCTGCATCGCTGCCGCCCTCACAGTAAGTGCTGGTGGCCACCGAGTGCTGTGGTAAGCAGATGTCGCTCTTCTTGACAGAGTCGTTCGAAGTCAAAGCTGCTGCGGTGCTCGTTTCATCTGCGTGCGACGCGGACTCGTGCGAGAACGACTTCAGCTGCTGCCCGCCGTGATGCAGCCTGTCCTCTCTGACAGACTGTAATGTTGCGCTCGCACCAGACGTGGTGGCAGCCGCGGCTTCCTCCAGCTCGCGCTGCTGCTGCTGCTGCCATTGCCGCTGTCCCAGGTGCTTGCTGAAGACGCAGCCGCTGCCTTGCCTCGATTCTGGGCCTCAGGGTAGATGATGTAGGCGCCAGGGGGTGCTGAGCGTCTGCACTGTGGGTACATGATCTGTGCTGATGGTGCTGTTGGCCTGAGGCGCTCGTGGCACCGGCTCAGTAAACGGTGCGGGCGGCGGTAGTGCGTTGAAGCGGAGTGGCCGATGCCGCTGGAGGCGCATCTGCAAAGCCTGCAGTCGCGCCATGATGTACTCGTCGTCCTTCACGGTTGTGGCAATACAGCCACCAGAGCTCGAAGTTCTCATATTGCCGCTTTGCTGTGCCTACTGCAGAAGCGAACTCGGGCCTCCACCACCGCCGTTGCTTGGCCACACCGCTGCCGCCATTGGGGGCTAAAGCAAACGCTTCAGGCTGTCGCGGCCGACAAAGAGGGTGTTGCTGCTCCCGACGCCGCTCAGCGAGTAGCTCGTTGTTGACAGCGGCGGAGAGCAAACACTTCCTCTCGCCTGAGAGTTCTCCTGCAGGAGGTCTGACTTTTGCATGCGCCGACAACAGGCCTTGCGGTCATTCGCGGAGTTCGGGGCTGAGGTGACGACTCCGCCGGCGCTGTTGCTGTCCAAACTCTGCAACAACAGCGTTGGCGGCATCCGCAACGGGTGCCTCCGGCGGTTGGCATTGACGACAAATGAGGCGAGAAGATGCTGCGGCACCCGCGGGGGGCGTGTGGGAAGTCCGACCGGCGATCAGCGCCGATGCCCGCCCCTGGCAAAGACGCGCCACCACACCGCACGTAGGGAATCCGCACGCTCCACTGCGGCCGGCTTAACTCATCGAACCCGCCGTGGTCGTTTTGGGCTGAAAAGTGGGTTGGAGACGTGACGTTGACTCTGTCGTTATCGGAGCAGGAGTGTGTGTGTGTGGGGGGGGGGGGGGGGACACCTGCGGTCACTACTTCGGGCGTTGGGTCCAGTCGACGGCATTCTCAACGTAGAGAGCGCGAGAAATAAATCAAAAACGTTAGATCAGCAGTCGTATAAGGCAAAGAGGAAAAGAGGAAGAAGTGAAGATGGTCGCAGATGGGCGCACCAGCACAGACCCTTACATGAGCTCAGGCCTCTGTAGCACCTGAAGAAGGAGCTGAGGGGAGGGGAGGGGAGGGGAGGAGAAGTGCAAGAGAGCGCAGTGGGGATAAAAAAATAACAGGGCCGAAGAGCCGAGTAAGAGTAGAATGCAAATACTCACACACACACGAGTATGGGTGTGTGAGTGTGTGTGGGTGTCAGTGTGTCCGCACACGGCGCACAGAAACCCCGGGAGGGGACACTAATGAAAAGAAACACCGCAACGCCTGCGCCGTACGTGCCGTGAGCAGAAACGATCGAAAAAAAAAAACGTGCACACCAAATCAAAACAAACGCTTGGTGAGTTGTCCCTCTTCGCCTGCAAACAACACCGCCGCCACCGCGCAGAATCAGCACGGGGAAAAAAAACAGGGGACGGGGGGTATAGGGGTGCCCTCCCGCTCACGTGCGGCCATTCTGCTGCACTAGTGTGGGTCTGCGCGTGGGTGGGTGGGTGCTGTGTGTGGAGCTTGAATACTCCGACTCGAGGAGGGAGCTGAAAATGGCTACTGATAATGCCAGGAGACTCAAGAGCTTTAAGTCCTATGGAAAATGGCTGCGACAAGATGGGTAGAAGAGGAGAGGTAGAGGAAAGTTAAGGCGATAGTAGTGACAAGGTGGGTTGAAGTGCAATGGTGCAGTGCAGCAGAGAGAGAATGTAGGAAGGCGGTGGTGCGAGTATGCGTGTACACAGGTATGTGTAGCTGAAGAGCAGCAGAACGCGCGATGGAGGGGAAACGTGAGAGATTGGTGAACAGAAGCCATAGGCCAGGGAGCAGATGAGAGCCACCTCAGATAACCACAGCAAGAGGGACTCCGCAACACACACGCACCGGCCCAATCAATCACATAGCGAGCGACACGATGGGTCTCTACCCAACGAGCCTTTTCTCAGTACTCAGCCATGTTGAGCTGCCTTTAGCAATTTGCTCACCAGGCTTGATGCTACACATTGTATAAATGCTGAGAACAGTTTCAAAGAAGGGAGCGCACGCACCAACTTTCCATCCCTCAGGTCGCATAGGCGGTCCTGCTCAGGGGGGAGGCATCGGTGAGGAAAACACAGGAAACACACCAATCACTACGCATAAGGTGCACAAGACTGCACTTCCGACTGTTCATCCCGCCACGAACCAGTCAACACGCAGACGCACGTGCAACCGCAGCTCATCCATGCCTCAGCCGCAGCACACGGCGGCGCAGCCCGGGCAGTCTCACGACAAAGCCCCGCCCCGGCCGTCACATCGCGCCGTGCGTCTAACGGGCCCCTCCAGGCGCCTGCTCGAGAGCGCAAGCCGCGGCGTCGGTCGCGAGGGCAGCAGGGGGGTAGTCCAGGCGCATGTCGGGTGTCCCAGAGGACGAAGCCGGCCCGCCTCAGGTCAGGGCCCGGTGTGCCCCGGTGCTCCGCCCGTGGGCCACGCTTCGCCCTCCATCGCTGCAGGCCGCGGCATCACACAATGCAGCGTGGGGGCTCTCCACGTCCGTGCCCGAAGAACACGATGGCGTGGTTCGGGGCGCCCGAGTCACGCCGCCGGCCTCGGTGCCGCATCAGCCCACACAGCCAGATGGGAGAGATGCCGCATGCCTCGCACGCCTGCACTGCGGCTCTTACTTCCCTGCAGCCCCTCGTGCCTTGCGCGCGCATCGCTCGTGCCCCCCCCCCCGCCCCACGATGCCCAGCGTGGACGCGGCGCGCCATGCCCGCTGTGCTTTCCAGCGCCCGCATCCGGGCGCCTGGGCCCCAGAACAGCCCCGTCGTCTCATGGCCCGCCGCCATCGTCCCCCCACCTGCGTCCACGTCACGGGGGCGTGCCCGGGTGGCGCGCCCGCGTGTGCCGCGACAGGCGGGACGCCGCCATGCGCCCGCGGCGGCAGGGTCGTTCCCCCCGCACCCGCACGCCCCTCACCGGAGCGGGCGTGGCTCAAGCACGAAAAGGGCCGGCGGAGACGCATGCACCTGCGTATAATGAACTCATGGATTGTCGTCGTGAGATGGCACAGAGAGGGGCAGCGACAGACACTCGACGGAGGAAGCCCATGAAGCACGAGGGAGGTATGCGTAATCACATCCCTGCACGCAGTATCATAGCATGAAAGGAAGTGTTCTCTGAGCCTCAATCAATCCGCGAATATCGTGTAGCATACCGGACGCAACGCCAGGGTGACCGCACTCACAGCAAGCAAGGAAGCCGCAGCCTCTTGTCGCTGCATCTATGAGTGTACGAGGACTAGAAAGCATCGAGGCCACTCCTGATTTGATGCTCGTCTGTGCTGCACCATCTGACCACAGCGAATAAGGAAGTTTCGCAAGACAGGAAAGTCGTTGCCTGCACGCTCCGAGCTCTTCGCCGTCAGTACAGTCCTCCCACGACCAGTCAGGGAGTGATACGTTGAAGTACATGCAACCGCTGCGCATGAAGAAGGTGGGCGTGCGCGGAGTTCAGAATGGGTCGATCCCTGCATGCTCATGCGAGGCTTACCGACGTGTCGCGACAGCACTGTCATTCAGGGCGTAGACCGCCCGCGCCATATGCGCAATTCAGCCTCCTCGCGCGGTCGCGGAGAGAAACCGGCTGGCGCGGCGCAGCAGCACTATGGAGCCGAAAGGCAAGAGATCCGCCTATTCGAGTGGATCTCTGTGGCCTGTGTATTTCGGGGTACTCACAATGACTGCAGCTGCTTTTGTTGTGAAAGTGCTCAAGGACCATCCTGCAGCTGGCGCTGCCACTCTCTCGACACGCGGTGGCACCGTAGAGTAGCTTTGCTTCAAGCAGCGCGAGGTACGGTGAGTAGCGACAGTCTTTCGGCAGGCCCCCCACTTGTGCGAGCGGCGTCCAGCCCTCAGCTCGGGTGCACCATGAGCGGAAAAAAAAAAGAAATAAATGCTCAATAGGCATCTCCGCTCAAGAGGCTGGTCAGCGGAAAAAGCGTCAGTGTCACTGTCGGCAGCCTACACTCCTGTTTCGCTCCATCCCGAAGAAAGAACACGCGAGACTCCCATGAGGGGTAAGGGCAGCATAGCTTACGGTGCTCACGTGGGCAACGTTAAGTGCGCTGCCCCCACTCCACCCCCTCACTGACTCGGCACGGACGTGAAGAGAAAAAGAGGAAAAGGGGGGAGATGTGGCGCTGTTAGAATGGCAGAAAGAAAAGATGAAGAGAGGCGATTAAACGAGGGAGGCGTAACGTATCCGCCATCAAGGCACACCTAACAGACGGCAGGGAAAGGAAAAGGGAGAAAAGGGAGAACAAGGGGCGCATGGCCCATGTCAAGGCCTTACATGTGGTTGAGAAAGACCGCGTGCAGCCCTCAGCTGTGCTTCTGCCGGTTAGGTGCGCTCGGTCGGCCCCGCTCGCCTTGCTGAAGAGGGAGGGCGTTGGTTTCTTCGGATGCGTGTGTGTGTGTGTGTGTGCTCTTCGTTTTTTAGTCAAACAAAAAAAGAACAAACATTAAACCGCCGGAGCAGTTCGAGCGCGAGCGAAGAAAATAAAAGGCAAAAAGGGAAAGAGACAACGTCGCTTGTCTTGGTGAGGGGGGGGTGGTAGACGTGCCGAAGTAAAGCACAAATCAACACAACAGAGAAAAAGGGGGGAAGAAGAACAACAACGACCGAAAAAAAAGCCAACGAAGAAGAAGGGCACTTAGGCTCACAGAGGAGGAGTGAGAAGGCCACGCGCATGAAATGTGTGTATGGTGAGAGAGGCAGCAAAATAAAGAACGCTCACGCAGAGAAGATGGACAGACAAATTGGCGAAGAAACAAAACAAAAAAGCTCAGTGACGGAGGAAAAGTGCCGGAGCTAAAAAATGGGGTGGAGGCGGAGAAAAGAGAACAAAGGAAGCCAATGCCACTAACGCGCATGAGACCTACAGATCAGAAAGGAGAGCGGGGTGCAGTACAACAACAACAACGAGGAGGAGGAGGAGGGAGCTAATCAGGTATGTGTGTCGCGCACCAGGAGAGTCGCAAAGCGGGAAGGCAAAAAGGATAAAAAGATGAGGATACACACAGAGAGAGAGAGAGAGAAAGAGAAAGAGAGGGAGGAGAAGAGCACACCGTAGGGTGACGACCAACAAGCGAGAAAAAAAGCGGCAGAAGAACACAACAAGGAAGGAGGAAGAACCAAAAAAAAAGGTAAAGATGCAAAGCAAAACAATGTAAAAAGGGAAAGGATGAAAAGTACCATGTAAAATGTGAATCTACGAGAGAGAAAAATATATATAATAAGAGGAATAAAAGCCACCTAAGAGGAGAGTCCGCCGCGTCTTTCTATCCTGGGTGCGTGGGTGTGTTCTGTCCCTGTCTCGCTCGGAATTCGCGTACGCAGAACACAACGAAGAGGAAAAGAGAGCTGGGGATTTCGCGCCTCGGTGATGCCGAATCAAGGAGCGGCGAGCAGAGAGACAGCAATAGAAACAGCAAGAGGGAGAGGGGGAAGGGAAAAAAAGGCACAGACTTTCATCAACCAACATGAATCATCCAAGTCCTTCAAAGACACAGCAACAGTGCAATGACAGAAAAATATATGCGAAATAATTGATAACCACACGGAAAGAAATGACGACCATCTAGAGCCGCGTCGAAGAGTAGCAAGAGGATATCATCACGTCAGTGCCACCGCAGTGAGTAGTTGCTGCGCAGGAGACAAAGACATCAAGTTACTAGATAGAAAAAAAGAGAGAGAGAAGCAAGAGGAACATGAGAAGACAGCACCACGAAGTAAAGCAATGGCTTGAGCGCATCCCTCACCACAGGGGGAGAGGGCACAAAGTAAACAAGGCCAATATGAGACGAAAAGGAGGAGTCGCCGCCCTCTCGGGGTACTACACGGGCAGTAAAAATGCAGCAAGAGCGCTGTGAATAGAAACGAACAAGAGAAACGTGCGAATAACGAAAAAAAAAGGGTACGGAAGAAGGTGCCGATGAGGGAGGTGGCTGTGTTCCTGTGACATCTACTTTGGCCTTGTATGAGGGGGCGACAAGAAATCGCAATGCGCAGGGGAGTAGATAGCCTGTAACACACTCAAAAGGGGGGAAAGAAAAGACAGAGACCATCAGTAGATGAAAAGACCCGGCACTGTGAGGCGCTACGCAGCCCATCACAGATTGTGCGTGTGCAGCTGCTCATCACTATGCGCCTCCCAGTACTGTCGTGATCCCGTCTGAGGGAATGAGAGGGAAAAACAGAGAGAACATAAAAAAAAAAAAAAACGAAAAAGGCGGAGGGAGAATAGAGTGGAATGCGGAACAGGAAGAGCGAGAAGAGCACAACTGAGACGGCGAAAAACGAAATCGTGTTTTTCTTTTTTCACTTAAATATAAAAACAGACAAGAGACTGCGCGGAAGAGCGAACGTGGGAGAGGGCAGAGGAAAAAAGGAGAGAGCCCACGAAGACATACCCCCCCCTCCCCGGCACGGAAGCATCCGTAGGAAGAAAAAGAAAGGCTCGTTGTGTAGGCACCAGCGGGTGCGTCCATCTCAGTGGCCTTCAATTCTTTTTGCTCTTCGGGCGTACACTCTTGTAGAGTTTGACTGGGTTCCCTTTCGAGTAGAGGACAAGGAGAAGCACAGCGAATACTGCGCAGAGGCAGGCAGACAGACAAACAGAGAGAGAGAGAACTCGGGAAAATAAAAAATAAAGAAAAGGCACGACTGAGAGATGTGCTCGATGCACGTTAGCACTCAAGTAGCGATATCATCCGCGTCCACTCTTACACTCACCTGGCCAAAGGGAAAAAAAATGTTTCCAGGGAGGAAGTTGAGCGCAAAGAGAGGAAGCAAGAGAGGAAGTGTGATGTATGAAGTGCTGCCATCAGACTCAGCTGTGTTCGCGCTGTTCTTACAGCCCGCAACACACACACACACACACACTAGCCTGGCGCTAGTGTATGCGCAGAGACCAGGTGCATAGAAAGACAGGTCACAAGGGCCAACGAAGCACCGGAAGAGGAACGCAATGGTGGAAAAGGAGAATGAGAAAACGACAAAAGTCACCGTGACGAGCCTTCATTTAGCAGCAGCAGCCATTCGAGCGAGGAACCCCCACTTTCTGTTCCTGTTGATGGGCGCCTGGTGATCGACGGCATCGACTTTGCCTTCTTCTCGATCAGCTTACCAACCGATAGGCGCACGCAAGCACTGCATTGGGCTTCGATGGTGTGATAGTAAAACACCAACGAAGAAAAAAGAAACCACTTTTTCCAGCAGCCAGGCGCGCCTTCTGTTGCCAGAGATCTCACGCAGCCCTGCTGTCATGCTAGACTCACGACAGCATGAGCAGAGAGTGGGGCATCGACAGCGGGGCGACGGCCAAGAGTCGTACGAGTGGTAACAACACCAGTGAAGCAAAACACAGGAAAAAAGGAAAAACGAGACAAGAACAGAAATGACGAAGAACTCAACAAACATCAAAAAGTGATTAGCCAAAGCGCAACGCCAGCGCATCACACAAATGACAGAAATGCGAAGAAAAAAATAAAACATGTTTTTTTTTTCGCCCTATACCGTGTAGGACACGTGTCCTGAGAGAAAGACAACCGTAAGCAGCAACGCTGATGAGAGAGCAGCGCAGTCCAGTAGGAAGTCCCCGAGTCACTCACAAGTTCCAACACAACAGACGCGCGGAAAAATGGTGCCGCAAGGCGGAGAGAAACGCCAAAGAAACAAACGAAAAATAAAATAAAATGAGAGAAAAGAAGATCCAACACATACAGAATGAGCCTCTGTCGCTAAGAGGAGCGGCAAACAGAGAGAGAGAAAGAGAGAGCGCGAGAGCGAGAGCGAGTCGGGGAATTACACGCGCATGCAGAGGCGAAGGGCACAAATAATATCACGAACGAAGAAAAGTTTAGGCGAACAGAGGGGCAAGCTAACGGCAAACGTCGCTAAAGAGGAAGAAAAACAATGTGCATGTGAAAACAGACCAATCGGCAAAAGAGGACGCCACAGCAACGAGGCATACATAGACAGGTGCACGGACTTCACTGAGAGGTGCATGAGGCTCGCTCTTTCACTAAGACCATTGTGGGAATAATTCAGCCTTGAAAAGCTTGCGGAGAGGGGGAATGGCAACACAAGAAGATAGATAGTCGAAAAAAAAGTCCTCATGTGTGAGGGGGGGGATAGGGAACAAAAGAGGGAAGCAAAATGAGATAAAGTGAAGGAGAACAAGTGGCAATGAAGACCTCAAAAATCAAGTTGTAAAGGGAGGGAGTAGAGGAGAGGAGAGGAGAGAGGAGAGGCAGCCTACCACACGAGCAGAACTACACCAAAGAGAAAACCCGAGGAGTTATGGTTCACAAGATCAGAGAGATGAAACATACGCTAACATTTCTGGAACAAGAAAATCAACAGAGGGGGTGGAGCGGAGAGACACAGTCGTGAACGGAGTCACAGGAGTCATCAAACACTCGTCTCACACTTCTCTTCTACCAGTACCTCGCGAGTCCCTCTCTCTGTCACGAGTTGAGCGGGTGGCATAATACGGTCTCCTCCCCCCCCCCCCCTCTCCCTCCCTCCCTCCCCAGATGCAGCAAGAGTGTAGAATGGGGCCTTTTGTGTTGATCACTTTCTTTGACCTGCTGTGGAGAGCGAGGAAGGCTGAGCTGTTGCGTGTGGAACGTGGGGAGCAGCCCAGCTACTGTGAGGAGAGCAAGGAAATACATGTCAATGCGCCTTCTTATGTGCTCGAGCCTGAGAGGGGCCCAGCGGTAATCCGCGTAAGAGAGGGGAACATCTCTATCGGACTCATGGCGGATGGGGGAAGAGAGGTGGGGGCAGCACACGTGATAAGCGATGGACAAGAGGGTAATAAAAGGGAGAATACAGGCGTGAAGACATCGCGCAAGACAAGAAAAAAAGACAACAACGCCCGTTCTTCTGTTCGACGAGGCGGCGGAGAAAAGCACTGAGTCCACCTTGTGGAAGCCAAGCTGCGCAGAGCGAGCAACAGAAGCGAGGAGGCCGCATAGACGTGCACCGTCACCCCGAGGGACAACAGGTACACATGATCCTATCACGGTAACCTCCTACCACCTCTCTCTCTTTCTGCGCGTGCTTACCACGGCGTTCTCATTTTTTCTCATACCCCATGCCCCACCTTCCTCCCGGCGTTCCGCATCCATTCTGAGTAATTTCGTTGCCCTGCCCCCTCCCCGCCACTGCCACCACCTCGCTCTCCCCTTCACATCCGGGGGTGGTGTTTTGTAGAGAGTGCGCTTCAGTGACCATGACGTCAGCACAAAGATGCCGGAGAGAAGACACAAGAGTTGATTTTGAGAAGAGCAGAGAAAGTAAAAGGAAATAGATGAATAAAACACAGAATACCATTGAGAGAGCTCAGGCCACGCACAGCACACACGACAGCAATGAATCAAGATGATTCTGCAGAGTTTTTGTGGGGAGGGTTGAGAAGAGAGCTGCAGAGAGAGAGAGAGGGGGAACATCCGCAACGCAGGCGAAGATCCGGCAAGAAAAAGATTCCACCTCCTCCTTTCTTTTCACACCGCTCTAGTGACGAGAAAATCGGGGGGATGACTAAGACGAGCGAAAAGGAGGAGAGGGGGGAGGGGCGTGAAGAAAAACGAAAAGCGCGCCAATCAACAGTGAAGAAGTGAAAAGTCCGGCTGAAAAGGTGACGAGGGAGGGAGGGAGGGGGGGGGGGCGCATCACAGCAATTTCGAGAGGAATCTGGAAAAAAAGGGGGGAGAGGAGGAAAAGAAAAAAAAAACAAGCCGATGTCGGTACCCTGAGCGGCAACCTAACGCTCTAACGTGAGAAATAAGGGAGAGGGAAGACGAAAGAAAAACGAAAAAGAGCGCGTCCCTTTTGAATTCGTGTGCTTCTGCCATCCGGTGAAGATGGCTGGTAGCGAGTGAGCAACTCACACCACTGCGGTCACCCTTTTCACTCCGGAAAGCAAAAGGAAGGTTCAGGCACACACACACACACACACACACAGGACGATGGCACACAAAATCTGTAAATTCGAGAAAAGGGGAATAAAAAAGTGCAGAGAAAAACACAAAGAGACTCTAAAAATCAACACGTTGATGCCCTTTCGCTCTCATCTCGGTTGTCGATAGACGGAGGGTTTGACTGCTGCAACAAGAATGAAAACCCAAAAACGAGGCCAAACAGCAACAACAACAGCAACACCGCTCACTGGGCACTTTCGGGGGGAGACGAGCACACTCGATTACCTTGTACGTTGTCTCCCCCCCTCCCTCACATCACGCAGGATGAGACACACTACAAAAGACTAGAGAAGAAAAAATGTAGAGATATGAGCAGAGTAAACAAGGAAAAGAAAGCAAAAACGAGAATGAAGGAGAAACAGCGAGAGTGACCCATTTAAAAAAAAAAAAACGCAGATGTGCACATGCCACTTTAGCACTGCTACTGCCTGGTGTGGCTTCATTTCGTTCCTCTCGCTTGAGCCGATACATTTTCCGCTTGAAGGGGAAGCAGGAAAGCGCCAGAAGGCGGCCATAACAAGACAACAACTCTCCAGCGCAGCCGGCTCCCTTTTTCGTCGCTCTTATGGGTGCCCGTGACTCTAGGTGGATGTCTTCTGTGTTGTTCGCTACACAAAGCAGGTCATAACACAGAGAAGAATACACGAAGAGGCCCATGTTCTTCCTTTCCCTAAGAGAAACAGTAGAACGGCAGTAATCAGGTGAGCTGAAGAAACAAGCAAAAGGAAAAAAAACGATGATAGCGCTTGCGCCACACATCATGCACGCATCACCCCTTTTCGTTTGCATGCCCTCGACGAATTAATTTATCGGCGCACGGCACTTTTCTGTATCTCGTTTTGTATGTGTGTGTGTTTTTTTTTCGTGTGTCCACCTCCCTGCTGTGCAGCGCTCTGTAGGAAGAGAAGGATTGAAATACCTTTTTTTTTCCCTCATCGCAGGCACATAGGTGTGGCAGCAGCGGACCTCAAGAGAGAGAGAGTGTGTGTGTGCGTTGGGGGGAGGGAGGGGGGAGGAGGAACAGCGCCCCACGCATGCAATATAGAAGAGGGAAAGAACGGTGACGGAAAAGGGAGGAGACAAGATGAGCGAAACAGAGAGAGAGAGAGGGGGAGAGGGAGAGAGGAGAACACGTACGCGAAAGGAAGCAAAGGTGGCGAAGAGGTAAAAGAGAGGGGGGAACACGAGCGATCGAGATGGAGAAGCAGAAAAAAAAAAAAAAAGAAAAAAAGAAGTCATACTTAGAACGAAAACACAACGAAAAAACGGCGTGATGTGTACCCCGCCCGCCCGCCCGCCCCCCACACACACATTGTCCTTCATTCTCTGCTGTGGTCGCTTTGTTTTTTTTCTTGTAAATTTTCATCTTGGCAGGAGGGGGAGGGGGGCGTGCGCGGGAGAAAACGAGAAAAGTGAACGAAAACGGAGCAGAGAAAGAAGGAAGGAAAAGTGGACGAAAAAGAGAAGCCAAAAGGGGTGCACAAACGCATACACACACTGCGAGAGCATGAAGAGAGGGGCACATACACACACACACGCACAGTGGCAGTGAGGAAGGAGAAGAATAATGTAATAGAGCGGGTTGCAGGTAGGAGATCAGTGAAGCACAGGCCTCCGTCGTTGTGTGCTCAATCCATTTCCCTCCCCTCCCTTTCCGAACAACAACAAAACAAAGAGACAACCTCCTCCCTCCGCACGCTATGGCTCGAGGTCATTTATTTTATTTTGATTGCGCTCATGCGGGCGTCTGTGTGGGTATGTGCGCGCGCA
Organism: Leishmania braziliensis MHOM/BR/75/M2904; assembly: GCF_000002845.2. Lineage (NCBI taxonomy): Eukaryota > Euglenozoa > Kinetoplastea > Trypanosomatida > Trypanosomatidae > Leishmania > Leishmania braziliensis. Next base: position 417,271 of record NC_009323.2, read on the forward strand.
GCAATGCGCAGTGAGACGTTACTCTGGTTCATGTTAAAACACACACACATATATATATATAAATATATAAAGAGATTCGAAGTCATAAAAGGAAAGGAAGAAAGCTAATGCACATAGACTCGCACAGGTTGGGTACCTGAATCGGACAGCCCCGTGCAAGTCAGCTTGCACCGCACAGTCACATTCACAAATGTGCGCTGTACTTTGCATTAGAAAAATGGCGATGAAAGCACGTCAGGGAGAGGCACTGTAGCCTCATGAAGAACGAGTAATGTGAGAAGAGCGAGTGAGCGCGGGCGTGAAGGAGACAGAGCGTTCCACCACAAACCCCTCTTGCGGAGATCTTCCCCCACTACGCAATGCAGATGGAATGAGGCTCACCATACGCACGCCTATATTTCAAAGCTGGAGTACATGTCGTATGCCAGCTCTATGAACGGCTCGTCCCCCTCGGAGAGGTGTAGCTAAGGGCACACCCCTCCAAACGCTGCTCACTTGCCCGCATGCGAATAGCAAGAAAAGCGGCTGCACCAATCGCGGTCCAGACGTTACGGTGTCGGTCATTTCATCGAGCACTGCGGTTTTTGCTTCTGGACTGGAGTCGTCAAAGACCCATTTTCACATTTAGGGGAAAACCTGCGGAGCAAATTCCAAGTCAACGCCTGGAGGTGCTTTTGCCGTTTTTTGAACCAATAAGGAACGCAACGGGCCCCCAAAGGGAAGCCAAGGAAACCTTCCTCCTGCTGGACAAAGGGGGAAAAAATGTCCCCAAGGGGCACTGCGTGCTTGTTCTCAGAACCTCGCCTCCTCGTCGGGGGAACCCAATGCTGGGGACTCCAAAAGTGGAAAGTTGCCATTCCATGTTCCCTTTAGTCTT
>NC_009323.2:418247-425143 GCF_000002845.2 Leishmania braziliensis MHOM/BR/75/M2904
GTCGACCCGGTGGGCGGAGGAAGAGGGGCGAGCAGGAAGGGAAAGGCCGGCCCTGCACACACCCCAGGAGAGACGCGCCGCCGCGCCTTCGCCCAACAAGAGCAAAATTAAGGTGACAAGACACGAGAAGGAATCTCGGCGAGCGAGGAAAATGAAAACCATGGGATCAGGGGAGGGAATAGAAGTCAGCCTGCACGCATGCCCGAAAAAGAGCCAGGAGAGGGGGGTAGCGCCATGAGGCACATGCTGGCGCAATAAAAAGCCCTCGGCACATGAAAAACGAAGCGAGCAGTCCTCGAAGTGGAGAAGAGAGAGGCGCAGAGCTACCGCCCAAAGACCAGCGCGCTCCGCACTCGAGCCTCCCCCCGGGCACACCAGCCACCACACAAGGAAAAGTGCGCATTGACAGCAAATCAAGCCTGCGCTCCGTCGTGGAGGGTGAATGCCACAGAAGTTAGGCGAGAGAAACAGCGCACGGGGCGTGGCAAGACACGCCCTTTCTATCCAGTTACATCGATTGGCGCAGAGGAGCAAACCCAGCTCCTGCAGCACCGCATGTGCACACGCACACGAGCACTTCATAACATCGCGGTATAGAATATACAACATCTTTCCCACCCGCCCCCACGCGCATGCGGCTCCGCCCAGGCCGTCGGGGCCGGTGGCATCGGCCGTCCAGTCGGGACATGCGTCTGTTAGGACTCCGACTCACTCGTGCGCACACGCCTGCGGCGCGAAGGGCTCCAGTGCAGACGAGCAGACACAGGTTGTCAGAGGGGGGTGGCGGCAGCGAGAAGCAAGAGCGGAAGAAAGCAGCGGCCCACCGTTCGCATCGGGTAGCGTGGCGGTGCACCTCATGCAACGCGCACCCACAAACAAAGAAAATATATAATGCAACGAGGGCGAGGGAAAGGCAGGAAACAACGCTGTCGGTAAAAGAAAGGAGAGCAGGTGTATGTAGCTGGCGCACATGACAGGGAGGAGGAGGAGGAGGAAGGCAGCGGACGCCCTTCCCCTTACTCTTCCAAACGTTTCTGTACGAGCAAAGACATAATGTTCCACTCGCTCGACTCGGGGCCGTAGAGTCCTGTTCCCAGCGCCTTCAGCGAAACGTAGCTTTCCATGTAGTCAGGATCACCGGACACCTTTCGCAGGACGAGTGAGAGAAAGAGTGAGGGAAGGACAAGGGCACATGCCTCCTCCAAGCAGAGGGCGACGCACGTGCGCTCGTCGCTGAGGTTGAGGTCTGTGTTGATGTCCCGCCGCTTCATGATGAGCTTCTCTTCACACTTCTTTATACGCGCCTCCCGCTTCGCCGCAGCAGCACTGCCCTCCGGTACCCTGGAGTTGTGGCGGGAGCCGCGTGCTGCGTCATTGCCGTGCCCCGGCACCGGCACAGCAACACTGCCGTCCCGCAAGCGGCCCTCCGCCCCTCCTATCGGCAGGTGGGACTCCTCCTGCTCTGCCATAGTGATGTGGTGCGCCAAAGTGCTCTTCCCAGGCACAAAGCCAGGCAGCGACTTCCGCAGCATGTACAGATTGCACCCAGGCACGATCACAAGTCCGCTTTGTAGGCTCCAATTAAGGTAATGGTAACTTAGTCGCTGCGCAGGAGAGCGCAGCTGCGCTTGCGCGGTGCGGCTCACAGTCTCCTGAACGCTCAGACGAATACTGCGAAGCAGGATCAGCGGAATCAGCGCCGACTGCGTAGGTGTCCACGGGCAGCCAGAGGCATACAGGTGGCGGTGCTGATCGCTGCCAAGGTAGAGAATGTTCCGGCTGCCCGCGTGGGAGCTGGCCCCCATCGAGCTGTGAAAATCCCGGTCGCCACTCAACGGCCTCGGCACGTTTTCCATGATCAGATGACTCAGGTACTCGTGCGGGTAGTCGTTCGCAAGATACGTTAAAGACTGCATGATAGCCTCCATGTGATCCTGTACGTTCTGAATGACTCTTCTGCAGGTTTTTCTTTCCTTTATTCGGGGCAAAGTTCGGATGAGCACAGCACAGTAGTTCACAAGAAACACAAGGTAGCTGTGGCGGCAGTTTGCCTCCAGCAGCCCAAGAGTGAAAAACAGCGACGCCGTGCGATCCATCGTGCGCCACTTCTGCCCTCGTCGATCGGAGCTTTGCGGGTCAGAGCTGAAGTCCGTGTAGTGCTCCGAGCCTAACTTCAGGTTGCGCCGCTTCTCGTAGTCGATGAAGCCACCGCCGTCGCCAAGATTGGCCTCCTTCCACAGCGCCAGGCAGTGCAGCAGAATCTGGGTGTGGCTGATGGTGAAGAGGCAGTAGCGCGCGGCCAGCCCGGTGACCTTCTCCACATACGCTGTGGAGGGGATGAGCTGCAGGTACGTGTGCCCAATGTCAGCCAGCAGGCGGTAGTAGTCCATGACGTGAAACAGGTCGCCGTCAAGCGGCAGGTAGATGTCAGCCACCTTGGTGCCGTGCGTCGGCTGTGCGTCGCTTGCCATCGCGTCCGCCAGCTCCGCAGCGTCGCCGTCATCGCCGCTGCCTGGCAGCCCGCCCTGCCCATTCTCGGCCCGGATGTTCTCACCGCCGGCAAGGTCGTCTTCCCTGTCCATCCCACCACCAAACGCGCTCGGCGGCTGTGCCTCACCCCACGGATTCAGCAGCCCGCCAACGCCCGGATCGGTGTCGACCTTCTCCGCGTCCCCCCTCGACGGTGACGTCCCGCCGCCTTCGGGGCACGCGCTGCGTTCCTTCTGCAGCACCGCATTTGTGAAGCTGTCCCAGAAGTGCCGCCCGGGGTGCCGTGTCAGCGCCTGGTCAAAGTACACCTCCGACAGAGTGAAGCGGCCTTCTCGCGCGGCCTGGACGCCGCGGTAGAACACCTCCGGGTGCCCTTCGCCCTCCCTGGGCACCGACGACGGCTTACTGCCCATTCCAGAGTGGACGCGCTCGGCAAGGCGGCAGACGAGAGCAAGGGCGCAAGGCTGCGCGGAGGGACGTGGTCGGCGATGACACTCGTGAGCGGCGCAGCTGGGGGAAGAGAGGGTGGTGAGCGGCACACGGCGCGCGAGGAGGGCTCGTGGGAGCAAACAGAAAAACGAGAGGCAAATGCACACTGCCGTTTAAGCAGCTCTGGGCAGAAGAGGACGGGGACGAGAGCACAGTAAGGGGCGCGCGAGAGGTGGATGGAGACATGCAGCACATGGGCCGCGGAGAAAGGAGGGCAGGAGAGGCCGCCGCCACAGCAGCGCAGCATACAACGCTTCGGTCCTGGTGCTCCGCGTGCGGGTTGTGGATGCCTGTCGGCCACGCCACCCACAGATATTCACGGGTCCTGCAGGCTCCTCAGCGCGGCCACCCTCGAGGAAGTCGGGGCGCTGGTTGGGCTTTGTCACACGCGCAAGGGAAAAAAGGAGGGGGTGCGGCGGCACAGCCAGATTGCCGCAGACGCTCCCTCTCCTCCGCCCACGACATCAACGACAACGCCCAGCCGCTGAGAGCCGCCTCTTGGATGTGCGCGACCGGTGGGGAGACCGTGTGAGGCTGAGCAGGCACAGCACAGAGGGCAGGGGGACACATTGCGATGTCATCACACGACAGAAAGAGAGAGCGAGCGCGGGTGTCTCTCCTCGGTGGGAGCAGCAATCGGCGCACGGTCAATACAGCAGCGCGACGCCCCTCCCTCCGCCCTGCCGCGCCCTCTGCCGTGCCACCTGTTGCGCCCATGCGCTCGATACGGTGCGGGGCGGCGCGACAGCACGGCTCCGACGCTGAGGTACCTACACCCATCGTGCCCGTGCGCGAGCCCACTCGCCACGCCCACTGACACCTGAAAGACCGCTACGCAGGCAGCGCCAAGCGCCGCTAGGGGAAGGAGGGCCGGAGGGAGGCAGGCGCAAAGACCAGGGACGACACGTGCAGGAGAGCGCGAAAGCACATGCAGAGGGGGCGCGGCAGCAGCACGCAAAACGCGCACGGACAGAGGGGACAGCGCTATGCGAGGCACAGGAAGCCGCTGAGGCACAGGCAGAGCCGCGTCTGCCGAGGCGGGGCGGGCCGTCGGATGAGCAAGCGAAGGAGGAGAGCAAAAGGGGCTCGCGCACTTCTCCCCGCCTCGCCCGCTGTCACGCGCAGGATGGCCGCGAAAGCGCGGCGAGAAGAGAGAGAGCCGGAGGGGAGAAGCCAGCAAGGCAACGCGGCGGGCGCGTGCGCGAGTCGCCAGGCCGAGCACGGCTTCCACTGGTGACACAAGAGAGAGCTGCCATCGGCGGGTGTGTGCATCACGGCTAGGAGGCGCGCGGGAAGCAAGCAGAGAAAAGCGGAGGTCAGTGCCTGCTCGAAGAAGAAAGCGGCGCGAGGGCCACTTCCCGCGAGCAACCCTCACAGGCCCTGCCCGGGTGCGTTGCGTGGCACCAGCAGTGCCGTCGACTCCGGACCGTTGCAGCGCCTCCGCCGTGCTCCCCCCCCAGTGCACTAATCCGGCGTTGGGTTTCCCGCTGCTCTGTCGTTCTCTGAAGCCTCGCAGATGTCCTCATCACGCTGGAGTCCGCTTTCCATCAGGTCCGCATGGGCACGCTTGCATGGAAACACGGGCTGCAGGCTTCCTCACGCCCCGACAGGCAAGGCGTATCTGTTGAACGGCCGTAACGCCCCTGCAGAAGAGGTCCCGGTAGCCCAGCCCCCCCCTCGGAAGCTCCTGAGCTCCCACCGCCCACCATGAGGATAGGTTCACCCTACCACTGCCGTTCTCCTCCGATTGACGCCAGCTCGAGAGCTGCAAGGAGCACGAAGTGGAAAGAAAGATGGAACAGGTCTGCGTTAAAGCAGTAGCGGTGGCGCTGCCTGGTGCCCACGTGTCATGTAGGGATTATTAAGTGCGCCGGAGGAAGCGAGTGTGTGTGTGTGTGTGTGTGTGTCAGCGAGACGGTAACTCGGAGCAGAGAGGGGGGCGAAAGTGAAACCACGGGACGCGCACAGGAGCAGCAAAAAGCAGCGGAGACAAGCGCCGCCTCGCCAAAGACCACGGTGGAGGCGAGCACCTTTCGTCCGAGCTCCTGGCCCCTCGCTGTACAAGACACATCCGCAGCTTCCATCCCTTGGCCTCACAATTGCAGCGCAGGCAATCGCAGAACACCTGGCACGGGAGAAACCAAATCCTCCTCGCCTCTGGTTCGAAGGCACGGTCCACCTCGCCGTGTCCTCGCTCAGCGACAGCCGTCGGCGTTGACGCAGCCGTTAGCAGACCCGCCTGCAGAGCGTGCTCAGCCTGCGCCACCGCCTTTACGATCCGCCGTGGCCCAGCCAGCCCTAGAACAGGAATGGGGGCGCACAGCTGTGAGGACCACCACTCGTGTTTCGTTGTCGTTGCGTTTTAGTCCGCAGGTATGCCGCTGCTGGCCACAAAAGGGAAAAAAAACATGGCGCCCGTCGCCTGCACCGATCACCACAGTGCCACTCGCATCGACCCCTCGCACTGCTGCCTGGAGTGGCTTTGGAGAAGCAGAGCGTAGAGGCTGCATTGGGCTTCGCGCACGCGCTCCGCACGGGCGGCCGCGGAGGGAAAGGCACGGTTCTATCGGCGGGCGCGGGGAAAACGAGCTGCTCAGACCAGGAGAGCGCGCAAGCAAAAGAAGGTTGTCGGAAGGGTCGCAGGCAGCGAAGAAAAAAGGAAAGCAAACGAGGGGCACTGAAGGTAGTCACAGTGAGCTGCGGCTCTTCCGCATACCGGGGGGGAGGAATGGGGGACCCGCACAGCCAGGGGCCCTGAGGGTGTCCTTGGAGTGCACGTGACATGGTTGCTTTCCGCCCACCCTCCTTCTGCCGTCGCACATTCCTAGCCAGGCTTGCTTTGTCTCAGCTTCTTCGCCCACGACTCCACGCTCCATTGCGTCGACCCGGTGGGCGGAGGGAGAGGGGCGAGCAGGAAGGGAAAGGCCGGCCCTGCACACACCCCAGGAGAGACGCGCCGCCGCGCCTTCGCCCAACAAGAGCAAAATTAAGGTGACAAGACACGAGAAGAAATCTCGGCGAGCGAGGAAAATGAGAACCATGGGATCAGGGGAGGGAATAGAAGTCAGCCTGCACGCATGCCAGAAAAGGAACCAGGAGAGGGGGGTAGCGCCATGAGGCACATGCTGGCGCAATAAAAAGCCCTCGGCACATGAAAAACGAAGCGAGCAGTCCTCGAAGTGGAGAAGAGAGAGGCGCAGAGCTACCGCCCAAAGACCAGCGCGCTCCGCACTCGAGCCTCCCCCCGGGCACACCAGCCACCACAAGGAAAAGTGCGCACTGACAGCAAATCAAGCCTGCGCTCCGTCGTGGAGGGTGAATGCCACAGAAGTTAGGCGAGAGAAACAGCGCACGGGGCGTGGCAAGACACGCCCTTTCTATCCAGTTACATCGATTGGCGCAGAGGAGCAAACCCAGCTCCTGCAGCACCGCATGTGCACACGCACACGAGCACTTCATAACATCGCGGTATAGAATATACAACATCTTTCCCACCCGCCCCCACGCGCATGCGGCTCCGCCCAGGCCGTCGGGGCCGGTGGCATCGGCCGTCCAGTCGGGACATGCGTCTGTTAGGACTCCGACTCACTCGTGCGCACACGCCTGCGGCGCGAAGGGCTCCAGTGCAGACGAGCAGACACAGGTTGTCAGAGGGGGGTGGCGGCAGCGAGAAGCAAGAGCGGAAGAAAGCAGCGGCCCACCGTTCGCATCGGGCAGCGTGGCGGTGCACCTCATGCAACGCGCACCCACAAACAAAGAAAATATATAATGCAACGAGGGCGAGGGAAAGGCAGGAAACAACGCTGTCGGTAAAAGAAAGGAGAGCAGGTGTATGTAGCTGGCGCACATGACAGGGAGGAGGAGGAGAAAGGCAGCGGACGCCCTTCCCCTTACTCTTCCAAACGTTTCTGTACGAG
>NC_009323.2:425243-433954 GCF_000002845.2 Leishmania braziliensis MHOM/BR/75/M2904
GGCGCGGACGAGGGGGTGGCGGCAGCGAGAAGCAGAGCGGAAGAAAGCAGCGGCCCACCGTTCGCATCGGGCAGCGTGGCGGTGCACCTCATGCAACGCGCACCCACAAACAAAGAAAATATATAATGCAACGAGGGCGAGGGAAAGGCCGGAAAGAAATGCGCAAAGCCGCCTAAACAGCGCGCGAAGAACACGCGTCGTCCCTAGACGCATCGCAGAGGTGCCGTGCACACAACCGCGAGGAGAGCCGGGAAACAACGCTGTCGGTAAAAGAAAGGAGAGCAGGTGTATGTAGCTGGCGCACATGACAGGGAGGAGGAGAAGGAAGGCAGCGGACGCCCTTCCCCTTACTCTTCCAAGTGCTTGCGTACGATATTCGCTATAATGTTCCACTCGCTCGACTCGGGGCCGTAGAGTCCTGTTCCCAGCGCCTTCAGCGAAACGTAGCTTTCCATGTAGTCAGGATCACCGGACACCTTTCGCAGGACGAGTGAGAGAAAGAGTGAGGGAAGGACAAGGGCACATGCCTCCTCCAAGCAGAGGGCGACGCACGTGCGCTCGTCGCTGAGGTTGAGGTCTGTGTTGATGTTCCGCCGCTTCATGATGAGCTTCTCTTCACACTTCTTTATACGCGCCTCCCGCTTCGCCGCAGCAGCACTGCCCTCCGGTACCCTGGAGTTGTGGCGGGAGCCGCGTGCTGCGTCATTGCCGTGCCCCGGCACCGGCACAGCAACACTGCCGTCCCGCAAGCGGCCCTCCGCCCCTCCTATCGGCAGGTGGAACTCTTCCTGCTCTGTCATGGTGATGTGGTGCGCCAAAGTGCTCTTCCCAGGCACAAAGCCAGGCAGCGACTTCCGCAGCATGTACAGATTGCACCCAGGCACGATCACAAGTCCAGTGTCGAAGTTCCACCCCGTGTAGTGGTAGGTCAGGCGCTGCGCAGGAGAGCGCAGCTGCGCTTGCGCGGTGCGGCTCACAGTCTCCTGAACGCTCAGACGAATACTGCGAAGCAGGATCAGCGGAATCAGCGCCGACTGCGTAGGTGTCCACGGGCAGCCAGAGGCATACAGGTGGCGGTGCTGATCGCTGCCAAGGGAGAGAATGTTCCGGCTGCCCGCGTGGGAGCTGGCCCCCATCGAGCTGTGAAAATCCCGGTCGCCACTCAACGGCCTCGGCACGTTTTCCATGATCAGATGACTCAGGTACTCGTGCGGGTAGTCGTTAGCAAGGTCCAACACCATCCGATTCGCCACGTCCAGGTGCTCCACAATGTTTGCATAGACACGATTTATCTTCCTCTGCTCAGTCAGGCCACTGTAGCTCCGCAGCAGCAGGCCACAGTAGTTCACAAGGAAGGAGAGGCAATAGTAGCGGCTTTTCGACTCCAGCAGCCCAAGAGTGAAAAACAGCGACGCCGTGCGATCCATCGTGCGCCACTTCTGCCCTCGTCGATCGGAGCTTTGCGGGTCAGAGCTGAAGTCCGTGTAGTGCTCCGAGCCTAACTTCAGGTTGCGCCGCTTCTCGTAGTCGATGAAGCCACCGCCGTCGCCAAGATTGGCCTCCTTCCACAGCGCCAGGCAGTGCAGCAGAATCTGGGTGTGGCTGATGGTGAAGAGGCAGTAGCGCGCGGCCAGCCCGGTGACCTTCTCCACATACGCTGTGGAGGGGATGAGCTGCAGGTACGTGTGACCAATGTCAGCCAGCAGGCGGTAGTAGTCCATGACGTGAAACAGGTCGCCGTCAAGCGGCAGGTAGATGTCAGCCACCTTGGTGCCGTGCGTCGGCTGTGCGTCGCTTGCCATCGCGTCCGCCAGCTCCGCAGCGTCGCCGTCATCGCCGCTGCCTGGCAGCCCGCCCTGCCCATTCTCGGCCCGGATGTTCTCACCGCCGGCAAGGTCGTCTTCCCTGTCCATCCCACCACCAAACGCGCTCGGCGGCTGTGCCTCACCCCACAGATTCAGCAGCCCGCCAACGCCCGGATCGGTGTCGACCTTCTCCGCGTCCCCCCTCGACGGTGACGTCCCGCCGCCTTCGGGGCACGCGCTGCGTTCCTTCTGCAGCACCGCATTTGTGAAGCTGTCCCAGAAGTGCCGCCCGGGGTGCCGTGTCAGCGCCTGGTCAAAGTACACCTCCGACAGAGTGAAGCGGCCTTCTCGCGCGGCCTGGACGCCGCGGTAGAACACCTCCGGGTGCCCTTCGCCCTCCCTGGGCACCGACGACGGCTTACTGCCCATTCCAGAGTGGACGCGCTCGGCAAGGCGGCAGACGAGAGCAAGGGCGCAAGGCTGCGCGGAGGGACGTGGTCGGCGATGACACTCGTGAGCGGCGCAGCTGGGGGAAGAGAGGGTGGTGAGCGGCACACGGCGCGCGAGGAGGGCTCGTGGGAGCAAACAGAAAAACGAGAGGCAAATGCACACTGCCGTTTAAGCAGCTCTGGGCAGAAGAGGACGGGGACGAGAGCACAGTAAGGGGCGCGCGAGAGGTGGATGGAGACATGCAGCACATGGGCCGCGGAGAAAGGAGGGCAGGAGAGGCCGCCGCCACAGCAGCGCAGCATACAACGCTGCGGTCCTGGTGCTCCGCGTGCGGGTTGTGGATGCCTGTCGGCCACGCCACCCACAGATATTCACGGGTCCTGCAGGCTCCTCAGCGCGGCCACCCTCGAGGAAGTCGGGGCGCTGGTTGGGCTTTGTCACACGCGCAAGGGAAAAAAGGAGGGGGTGCGGCGGCACAGCCAGATTGCCGCAGACGCTCCCTCTCCTCCGCCCACGACATCAACGGCAACGCCCAGCCGCTGAGAGCCGCCTCTTGGATGTGCGCGACCGGTGGGGAGACCGTGTGAGGCTGAGCAGGCACAGCACAGAGGGCAGGGGGACACATTGCGATGTCATCACACGACAGAAAGAGAGGGCGAGCGCGGGTGTCTCTCCTCGGTGGGAGCAGCAATCGGCGCACGGTCAATACAGCAGCGCGACGCCCCTCCCTCCGCCCTGCCGCGCCCTCTGCCGTGCCACCTGTTGCGCCCATGCGCTCGATACGGTGCGGGGCGGCGCGACAGCACGGCTCCGACGCTGAGGTACCTACACCCATCGTGCCCGTGCGCGAGCCCACTCGCCACGCCCACTGACACCTGAAAGACCGCTACGCAGGCAGCGCCAAGCGCCGCTAGGGGAAGGAGGGCCGGAGGGAGGCAGGCGCAAAGACCAGGGACGACACGTGCAGGAGAGCGCGAAAGCACATGCAGAGGGGGCGCGGCAGCAGCACGCAAAACGCGCACGGACAGAGGGGACAGCGCTATGCGAGGCACAGGAAGCCGCTGAGGCACAGGCAGAGCCGCGTCTGCCGAGGCGGGGCGGGCCGCCGGATGAGCAAGCGAAGGAGGAGAGCAAAAGGGGCTCGCGCACTTCTCCCCGCCTCGCCCGCTGTCACGCGCAGGATGGCCGCGAAAGCGCGGCGAGAAGAGAGAGAGCCGGAGGGGAGAAGCCAGCAAGGCAACGCGGCGGGCGCGTGCGCGAGTCGCCAGGCCGAGCACGGCTTCCACTGGTGACACAAGAGAGAGCTGCCATCGGCGGGTGTGTGCATCACGGCTAGGAGGCGCGCGGGAAGCAAGCAGAGAAAAGCGGAGGTCAGTGCCTACTCGAAGAAGAAAGCGGCGCGAGGGCCACTTCCCGCGAGCAACCCTCACAGGCCCTGCCCGGGTGCGTTGCGTGGCACCAGCAGTGCCGTCGACTCCGGACCGTTGCAGCGCCTCCGCCGTGCTCCCCAGCGCCTGCGCATAGGGCGGAGTTGCCGCCAGTGATCCTGGGGCCTGGTGCGACTCCGCCGCGCGAATGAGCGCAGCATAGCCAGCCACCGTCGCCGAGGTCGAGGCCTGGGCGCATGATGCCACCTCCGTTGAGCAGCCTCTCTCGGCACTTCTTCACAAACGCCTTGCGCTGGGCAGGCTTGATTGTGTGTGGTGCATAGGAGCGGGCACAAAGTGGTTAAGCTGCCAGAGAGGCAGCAGAACGTTTTCGTGGTGGGTGTCTTTGTGGCGTGGAGTTTGAGTGGTGTATCGTTTCAGATGGGATGTGTGCCTGTGCTGTTGTGCTTTCTGATCTGCACGGAGAACATTCGTGTTTTTTTTTGTTAGTGGTAAAATAGCTGCAGGGAATCTCTGGTGCCGGTATAACCGTTGAAGTTGTGCACGGGGATACACACAAATGCCGATTTTTCGAGATGGTGAGTTGGGCCTCATGCTTTGGGTGGGGAATGCGATGCTGAAGAAGTCCCGCAGGTGGCCCACCGTGTGCGGCAAACGCAAGCCAGCTTTGCGCATCAGTGATGGTGATTTGAGGGCTGTCAGCGTTGGTAAGCCTCGTGACGCGGGGCTTACAGGAGTGTCGTTTATGGATCGCTTATGAGGCACACATACGCGTGAGTGTGCACCACGCAGGCCGAAGCTTCGGGAAATGCCGGTGCCGGCTGAGAAACCGAGACGTAGGCGTTGGTGTGTGCGCCGCCCTCCCCCCCTCCGTTTCTCAAGTCACTGACGTACTTCGTGGTGTGCGCCTCTGGCACGTTGCACCATGTGAGGAGAGGAGCCGTCAGGCGCTCCTCAGCACCGGTGCACACCTGATCGTGTGTCTTCCGCTCCCCCTAAGTATGATAGATGTCAGCCAGGGGACTGCATCAGTTCACCAGGAAAAAGATTCAGCAATAGAAACCGTACACCTCCACAATTTCCAAAACGAATCGCATCGACACCGTGTGCGGCATGCACTACCGCTGTTGCTTGCTCGATTGCTCGTACTCTCTGGCCGCATCCTAACGAAGTTCCCCACTCACAATGGCCGTTGTAAACCAGAAATGGTAGGTCTTCTTACAGTCGGTGATGCCGCCACCCTCCGCCAGCCTCTCCTCCCTCTTTAGTGTTAAACAATACAACAGCACCTGAGTGGGGCAGAGTAAGGGGAGATGATAGAGGACTGTCAATCACGCGATTTGCACTGTGTCCCGCATAGTCATCAAGAGATGCAGGTCTGCCAGGGCAATGTCCTTCAGGGGTCACTAAAGGTGCAGAATATCATGTATGTCGCAGTGGAGCGGCAGGAGAGCTCAAGCGAGGTCAGGGTTGGGTGTCTCCTCTAAGCGGTTCGCATCGAACATCACAGATGGGGGCATCCCTGTTCATATGCGTCCCGCGTCAAACTGCTCGTCCTCAGCGCAGCTACTGGCCTTTGGAAAGGGAGGTGGAGTTTTGCTGATGTGACGTGTTGAAAAGAAAGCGGGAAGAGTACCCCTCGCGTGTTTCGCCGCACGCACTGTTGTTGTGAAGAAAAGGGCGCTTAGCGCTGGGCAATGCCCTTTTCTATAGTGGTCACCCCATATCCGCCCAGAGAGTCAAATCGAGGCTGCGCGGCTTCGGCTCTCCGGCGTCAACGCAGTGTGGACAGAAGAGTCACTTCCCCCCCCTCCCCAAAAAAAAGGCGCGGCCGGAATGTTTCTGCAGCGCTTACAGAGACGACAGCACCGAGATGGTCACGCGGGCCTCTTTTACCGCACCACCAAGGAAGGAGAGGAAGCCTGACGCGCCCCTGACACTTCCCTTCAGCACCTCAGAGTGGGTGTTGTCCATGACGCCACACCGTAGATATGGCGAGCGCGAGGAAAGGAGATCGATGAACCCAGTCTCCTCGTACGGGGTAGAGTAGCAGATGCGTAGACGGAAGCGTTCCTACAGAGTGGATGAGTGTCGGTGTAGTTTGAGTCTCTGAATAGGCACATTGGTGGAGCACAGAGCTGCTTTCTTTTAGTGGTGAGGCTCTGGGGAGAAGATAAGGAAGTGTGCCGGGTGCTGGGTGAGCTTTCCACTATCGCTGCGATAATTTTTACGGCAAGCGGAGAGTTCCATTAGAGCAGCGGTGACAACTTAGCCAGTGCAGTGGGGGGAAGCACCCGTGACGAGGGAAAGAGCGACGCGAGCAAGAAAGTGAAATACCAAAGTGATGCAGAGTAGCAACTGGACTCTACGAGAGGGCTGAATTCACCAGACTTTGTGGGGAGCCCAAATTCCTCCGTGTTTTCCCATGTGTTCTGGGGAAGGATGCAGCATCCCAAGGCGATGGTGCTCTACTCTGGACTGGAGAGGAATGAAAGGAAGGAAAGAGAGTTCCGAGCGAGAAAAACACGCAGTGCATCCCTTCCCCGCTCGCACAGCACACCTGACAGTGCAGCGAGCACCGCTAATCAGAGAGAGAGAGAGCAATGTCAGTATCCTAGGCATGCAGTACCTCCTCTTTCCATGGATATTCCAGCCGCTTCGTCCCTCTTGCGTATCCTCCTCATAGTGGCACACCGCTTTCACGTTGGCGCGTCGGTGACTGTCATTTGGTTCGTTGTGTGTTTCCGTTCCCTCTCTTTTGTCTGCATTTTCCCTTCGTCTTTTTTTTCCTGGTCGTCTTTAACCACTGTTAGGGGGGGGGCACATCTGAGTGTGCAGGCGTCTCTCTAGCGAGAGAGGGCTCCGGGGCGCAGGGGGATGAATTAGGGGATGGAGTCCGCACCGCGCATACCGAAGCCCCCCCCAAAATAGCCGCCTGTAAAGAAATGGAAGCAAGACAAGAGAACTGAAGTCGTTCGTTTTTTGTTTCTTTTCTCTTCGCTTGTTTGCCCAGAGTAAGAGGGGCTCACGAAGCGAACGGCGAAACGCTTCCGAGGAATCCCACTGAGAGCTGAAACAAGAAGCGGAGAAGAACACGCGACGGATCGGCGCTCACCAAACGAAATTTTGCGGCGGGAGAGACAAGGCGAAGTACAGAGAGCCCCCCGAGTGTGGGAGGTGACTCGGTAGTGACGCCCACACACACCACATCCACTTCGAATTAGCTCCACATGGAGAAAAATACAAAGGAAAAAAAAAACAGAAGAGCATCGCACAGTAGCACACCAACAGAGAGGATACCCCACAAGGCGCTGATTCAGGTAGAGACGGTCACCATTTACATTGCAACCACTGGCCCCTGGCGAGGCTACGAGTCAAGCAGATAACGGCAGCAGGGTGGGTTTTGACAAGGTGTTAGATGCGCACTATTCGCCTTCTCTGGGGGCCTCTTCCTTCGCCGGAGACAACGCCCTCTACTACAAGAGTCCCGCGCGGAGCTTTACGACCACAACAGTGCATCACCCTGAAAGAAGAAACTCTGAAGGTGCGAGAACGACCGCGAGCGAGAGAAGCCTCAGAGAGAGACCCACAAGTGCGTCCATCAGCACTACCTGTACTTCCTCGCCAGCAGCTTCTGCAATTGATCTTTACCGTACGCTGGTGTACTGCCAATGCGCAGCAGTTGGGGGGGAGAAGTGAAGTTGCGTACCTGAGCAAGTGAGGAACAGAAGACGCAAAGGCACACAATGACAAGGAAAAGAGAAAAAAGCCCCCCCATCACACACACGCGTAGGTTTTGATGTGTTTTTAAAATACAACTCCGCACCCTCCTAGCATGGCATCCGCCCCCCCCCCGCGTACGTGAACGGGGTGTGTTTTGCTTATTTGTTTGTTGGCGTCGTTGCGTTGTGGGTCGAGGACGCTCTCTCCTTCAAAGAGGCAAAGTGCAGAGACACGATCAGGCACACTACAGCCAGACGTCGCCCTGTTTGTAGCGGCCGGGTGGGGGAGCGTAAAAACGCGCACAGCGAGGAGGAGGAGCAGGAGGGGAGTCTCCATCGTTGCCGAAGAGCTCCTCAGCGCAGAGGGGAAGGGAGGAAGGAGAGTGAAGATGAAGCACCGACGACATCGCCGCACACCAAATAGCGCAGCAGAGCCCCAGAGAGCGAGAGAGAGAGACCAGGTGGAAGACGAAACACACGTGCACGCAAAATAAAGCATGTCTTCACTAGATCGGCTCATCACTGTTCTTGCCGTTGCCAGGCGCGCTCTCGACCGCCGTCATCACCACAGACCCGGGCAGGTGCAGCTCGTCGGGACGCTTATACGCAACGAACAGCGCCACAATCACGCCAACCACGGTGATGCCCAGGCACACCCACACAAGCGGGAACTCCTCCTTCGACTTTGCTGCCGCCAGCGACACACACGCTGCGAGGGCGACAATCAGTAGCTGCATGGCGGACATTGCGGAGTGAAAAACGCGAGTATGAAAAATAGGACAGTGTGGGCTAGAGAGTAATAAGAACGCAAACTCGATGAGTGGGAAAGGGCTGAAACCGAAAGAGCGGCACGGGAGAGTGAGGGGGCTCAGTGGAATGTGCGAGGAGAAAGGGAAAAACTGACGGGAGGAGTGATGAAGGTTCCAAAGAGGAGAGGGGGGCAACAGGGTAGCGACGTTGTTGTGGTTGAAGAAGGCATAAACAACATAGAGATGCCGCCTAGCGTCCTTCAAAACCACGACTAGACTTTTCCTTGGTGATTTGCTCGGAGCCGCAGTGAAGGATTCCGTCGTCATGGAAACAGTAGAGGCGAGCCGACGAGAGCAAGCGACATGTGTATGCCGTGCGAGTGTCTTTGAGCTTCAAAGCGGTTACAAGTTCGGCAGGCATTGGCAGTTAGTCGTATACCGATCCGCATCCCTGTGCATGCCCTGCCCCGTACGACAGGGCTGCGTCCCGTCACGTGTCTGGTGGCCTCCTGGAGAATCGCATCTGAACTACCTAAGCGGAGCGAACTACACGCGTACGAGAGCGTGTGCCTCGCTGGTAGAGGCACCCTTCACTTT
>NC_009323.2:434054-441334 GCF_000002845.2 Leishmania braziliensis MHOM/BR/75/M2904
AAGGGGCGCCCCCCCCCTCTTTTGGCAGGGGAATCCCCCTCCTCTCCCAGGGGAATTGGGGGCGCCAAAGGTTTTTCCCGGCAAAAAGCCCGGCAGGAATTTCCGCAGCATTTCCAGATGCACCCCGGCACGATTCCCAGTCCAGTTTGAAGTTCCCCCCGTGTAATGGTAGGTCAGGCGCTGCGCAGGAGAGCGCAGCTGCGCTTGCGCGGTGCGGCTCACAGTCTCCTGAACGCTCAGACGAATACTGCGAAGCAGGATCAGCGGAATCAGCGCCGACTGCGTAGGTGTCCACGGGCAGCCAGAGGCATACAGGTGGCGGTGCTGATCGCTGCCAAGGGAGAGAATGTTCCGGCTGCCCGCGTGGGAGCTGGCCCCCATCGAGCTGTGAAAATCCCGGTCGCCACTCAACGGCCTCGGCACGTTTTCCATGATCAGATGACTCAGGTACTCGTGCGGGTAGTCGTTCGCAAGGTCCAACACCATCCGATTCGCCACGTCCAGGTGCTCCACAATGTTTGCATAGACACGATTTATCTTCCTCTGCTCAGTCAGGCCACTATAGCTCCGCAGCAGCAGGCTACAGTAGTTCACAAGGAAGGAGAGGCAATAGTAGCGGCAGTTTGCCTCCAGCAGCCCAAGAGTGAAAAACAGCGACGCCGTGCGATCCATCGTGCGCCACTTCTGCCCTCGTCGATCGGAGCTTTGCGGGTCAGAGCTGAAGTCCGTGTAGTGCTCCGAGCCTAACTTCAGGTTGCGCCGCTTCTCGTAGTCGATGAAGCCACCGCCGTCGCCAAGATTGGCCTCCTTCCACAGCGCCAGGCAGTGCAGCAGAATCTGGGTGTGGCTGATGGTGAAGAGGCAGTAGCGCGCGGCCAGCCCGGTGACCTTCTCCACATACGCTGTGGAGGGGATGAGCTGCAGGTACGTGTGACCAATGTCAGCCAGCAGGCGGTAGTAGTCCATGACGTGAAACAGGTCGCCGTCAAGCGGCAGGTAGATGTCAGCCACCTTGGTGCCGTGCGTCGGCTGTGCGTCGCTTGCCATCGCGTCCGCCAGCTCCGCAGCGTCGCCGTCATCGCCGCTGCCTGGCAGCCCGCCCTGCCCATTCTCGGCCCGGATGTTCTCACCGCCGGCAAGGTCGTCTGCCCTGTCCATCCCACCACCAAACGCGCTCGGCGGCTGTGCCTCACCCCACGGATTCAGCAGCCCGCCAACGCCCGGATCGGTGTCGACCTTCTCCGCGTCCCCCCTCGACGGTGACGTCCCGCCGCCTTCGGGGCACGCGCTGCGTTCCTTCTGCAGCACCGCATTTGTGAAGCTGTCCCAGAAGTGCCGCCCGGGGTGCCGTGTCAGCGCCTGGTCAAAGTACACCTCCGACAGAGTGAAGCGGCCTTCTCGCGCGGCCTGGACGCCGCGGTAGAACACCTCCGGGTGCCCTTCGCCCTCCTTGGGCACCGACGACGGCTTACTGCCCATTCCAGAGTGGACGCGCTCGGCAAGGCGGCAGACGAGAGCAAGGGCGCAAGGCTGCGCGGAGGGACGTGGTCGGCGATGACACTCGTGAGCGGCGCAGCTGGGGGAAGAGAGGGTGGTGAGCGGCACACGGCGCGCGAGGAGGGCTCGTGGGAGCAAACAGAAAAACGAGAGGCAAATGCACACTGCCGTTTAAGCAGCTCTGGGCAGAAGAGGACGGGGACGAGAGCACAGTAAGGGGCGCGCGAGAGGTGGATGGAGACATGCAGCACATGGGCCGCGGAGAAAGGAGGGCAGGAGAGGCCGCCGCCACAGCAGCGCAGCATACAACGCTGCGGTCCTGGTGCTCCGCGTGCGGGTTGTGGATGCCTGTCGGCCACGCCACCCACAGATATTCACGGGTCCTGCAGGCTCCTCAGCGCGGCCACCCTCGAGGAAGTCGGGGCGCTGGTTGGGCTTTGTCACACGCGCAAGGGAAAAAAGGAGGGGGTGCGGCGGCACAGCCGGATTGCCGCAGACGCTCCCTCTCCTCCGCCCACGACATCAACGACAACGCCCAGCCGCTGAGAGCCGCCTCTTGGATGTGCGCGACCGGTGGGGAGACCGTGTGAGGCTGAGCAGGCACAGCACAGAGGGCAGGGGGACACATTGCGATGTCATCACACGACAGAAAGAGAGAGCGAGCGCGGGTGTCTCTCCTCGGTGGGAGCAGCAATCGGCGCACGGTCAATACAGCAGCGCGACGCCCCTCCCTCCGCCCTGCCGCGCCCTCTGCCGTGCCACCTGTTGCGCCCATGCGCTCGATACGGTGCGGGGCGGCGCGACAGCACGGCTCCGACGCTGAGGTACCTACACCCATCGTGCCCGTGCGCGAGCCCACTCGCCACGCCCACTGACACCTGAAAGACCGCTACGCAGGCAGCGCCAAGCGCCGCTAGGGGAAGGAGGGCCGGAGGGAGGCAGGCGCAAAGACCAGGGACGACACGTGCAGGAGAGCGCGAAAGCACATGCAGAGGGGGCGCGGCAGCAGCACGCAAAACGCGCACGGACAGAGGGGACAGCGCTATGCGAGGCACAGGAAGCCGCTGAGGCACAGGCAGAGCCGCGTCTGCCGAGGCGGGGCGGGCCGTCGGATGAGCAAGCGAAGGAGGAGAGCAAAAGGGGCTCGCGCACTTCTCCCCGCCTCGCCCGCTGTCACGCGCAGGATGGCCGCGAAAGCGCGGCGAGAAGAAAGAGAGCCGGAGGGGAGAAGCCAGCAAGGCAACGCGGCGGGCGCGTGCGCGAGTCGCCAGGCCGAGCACGGCTTCCACTGGTGACACAAGAGAGAGCTGCCATCGGCGGGTGTGTGCATCACGGCTAGGAGGCGCGCGGGAAGCAAGCAGAGAAAAGCGGAGGTCAGTGCCTGCTCGAAGAAGAAAGCGGCGCGAGGGCCACTTCCCGCGAGCAACCCTCACAGGCCCTGCCCGGGTGCGTTGCGTGGCACCAGCAGTGCCGTCGACTCCGGACCGTTGCAGCGCCTCCGCCGTGCTCCCCCCCCCCCCCAGTGCACTAATCCGGCGTTGGGTTTCCCGCTGCTCTGTCGTTCTCTGAAGCCTCGCAGATGTCCTCATCACGCTGGAGTCCGCTTTCCATCAGGTCCGCATGGGCACGCTTGCATGGAAACACGGGCTGCAGGCTTCCTCACGCCCCGACAGGCAAGGCGTATCTGTTGAACGGCCGTAACGCCCCTGCAGAAGAGGTCCCGGTAGCCCAGCCCCCCCCTCGGAAGCTCCTGAGCTCCCACCGCCCACCATGAGGATAGGCTCACCCTACCACTGCCGTTCTCCTCCGATTGACGCCAGCTCGAGAGCTGCAAGGAGCACGAAGTGGAAAGAAAGATGGAACAGGTCTGCGTTAAAGCAGCAGCGGTGGCGCTGCCTGGTGCCCACGTGTCATGTAGGGATTATTAAGTGCGCGGGAGGAAGCGAGTGTGTGTGTGTGTGTGTCAGCGAGACGGTAACTCGGAGCAGAGAGGGGGGCGAAAGTGAAACCACGGGACGCGCACAGGAGCAGCAAAAAGCAGCGGAGACAAGCGCCGCCTCGCCAAAGACCACGGTGGAGGCGAGCACCTTTCGTCCGAGCTCCTGGCCCCTCGCTGTACAAGACACATCCGCAGCTTCCATCCCTTGGCCTCACAATTGCAGCGCAGGCAATCGCAGAACACCTGGCACGGGAGAAACCAAATCCTCCTCGCCTCTGGTTCGAAGGCACGGTCCACCTCGCCGTGTCCTCGCTCAGCGACAGCTGTCGGCGTTGACGCAGCCGTTAGCAGACCCGCCTGCAGAGCGTGCTCAGCCTGCGCCACCGCCTTTACGATCCGCCGTGGCCCAGCCAGCCCTAGAACAGGAATGGGGGCGCACAGCTGTGAGGACCACCACTCGTGTTTCGTTGTCGTTGCGTTTTAGTCCGCAGGTATGCCGCTGCTGGCCACAAAAGGGAAAAAAAAACATGGCGCCCGTCGCCTGCACCGATCACCACAGTGCCACTCGCATCGACCCCTCGCACTGCTGCCTGGAGTGGCTTTGGAGAAGCAGAGCGTAGAGGCTGCATTGGGCTTCGCGCACGCGCTCCGCACGGGCGGCCGCGGAGGGAAAGGCACGGTTCTATCGGCGGGCGCGGGGAAAACGAGCTGCTCAGACCAGGAGAGCGCGCAAGCAAAAGAAGGTTGTCGGAAGGGTCGCAGGCAGCGAAGAAAAAAGGAAAGCAAACGAGGGGCACTGAAGGTAGTCACAGTGAGCTGCGGCTCTTCCGCATACCGGGGGGAGGAATGGGGGACCCGCACAGCCAGGGGCCCTGAGGGTGTCCTTGGAGTGCACGTGACATGGTTGCTTTCCGCCCACCCTCCTTCTGCCGTCGCACATTCCTAGCCAGGCTTGCTTTGTCTCAGCTTCTTCGCCCACGACTCCACGCTCCATTGCGTCGACCCGGTGGGCGGAGGGAGAGGGGCGAGCAGGAAGGGAAAGGCCAGCCCTGCACACACCCCAGGAGAGACGCGCCGCCGCGCCTTCGCCCAACAAGAGCAAAATTAAGGTGACAAGACACGAGAAGAAATCTCGGCGAGCGAGGAAAATGAGAACCATGGGATCAGGGGAGGGAATAGAAGTCAGCCTGCACGCATGCCAGAAAAGGAGCCAGGAGAGGGGGGTAGCGCCATGAGGCACATGCTGGCGCAATAAAAAGCCCTCGGCACATGAAAAACGAAGCGAGCAGTCCTCGAAGTGGAGAAGAGAGAGGCGCAGAGCTACCGCCCAAAGACCAGCGCGCTCCGCACTCGAGCCTCCCCCCGGGCACACCAGCCACCACAAGGAAAAGTGCGCACTGACAGCAAATCAAGCCTGCGCTCCGTCGTGGAGGGTGAATGCCACAGAAGTTAGGCGAGAGAAACAGCGCACGGGGCGTGGCAAGACACGCCCTTTCTATCCAGTTACATCGATTGGCGCAGAGGAGCAAACCCAGCTCCTGCAGCACCGCATGTGCACAGGCACACGAGCACTTCATAACATCGCGGTATAGAATATACAACATCTTTCCCACCCGCCCCCACGCGCATGCGGCTCCGCCCAGGCCGTCGGGGCCGGTGGACTGAAGGGAAAGATGCCGCGTGCCCTGCACACATCCACGGTGGCGCCGATCCGCATGCATGTCTTCGAGCCGTTCGTGCCAAACACTCGTGCTCCCTTGGCCCCCCGATGCCCTCTGCCTGAATGTGGTGCGCCACGCCAGCCATCGCCGGCAGCACGCACGCAGCACCCTTATTTCAGCAGAATTGGGCATGCGTCAGGGGGCCCTCTCCGTGCCCTTGCGGTTACAGGAAAGGATGCGCCAGGGCCTGTTAAAGCGTCAGCACGATGCGTAGTGGGTGGCTTCGAACGTCGGCATGACCTCGATGCGCACCGCTGCAGCGCAAGTCCATCTCACACAAACAGCCCGCAGCCACGCTAGAAGGAAGGCGGCCACCGCTCGGCCTCCAAAGGAATGGGAGGTGCACCCTGATCCTGCCACAAGGCGGCCGTCATCAGAGGCAGATGAGGGGGGAGCACAGGACGAGACAGCCCCTTTGCTCGTAGCTGTCGCGGTGCCTGCATGGCGAAGAGCACGGTGCTGCCTGCGGCAAAGACCCCTCTTGTCCGGCCACTCGAGATGGGCAAGTCCGACGCACGTTGGGAAAGGGAAAAAAGCTGAAAGGCAGTCAAAGGAGACAAAAGGAGGGTGGGGTGGCACGAGGCGATAACGGGGGAGTCCGCTCCCTCGTTTTTCCTCCCACTCGGTGGGAGCGCAACAAAAGGCGGCGGTATTATCGGTCGAAAAAAGAGAGACGAGCCGCCACCGCCGCTACGGCAGTCGCACGGCTCGTGCACCGTAGGGATGCCAGCCGAAGCCAGGCGTCGGCACGGCAGAGACAGGGGCGAAGAGAAGCAGCGGGGCAGAAGCTGGCGCAGTGAGCGACCTGAAGATCTACACATATGTGCAAAGGCCAGAGTAAAAATGAAGGGAAATGGGGATGCCACGAAGCAGAGGGCCCCGCCCAGCCTCGGTGACGCTAAAACGGCCCAACACATTATGAGCATAGGTCGAGCATGTATAAAGGCATAGGCCAGAAGCCATTCCTTCGCTCCAAGCGCACACAGCCACCGCCCACCCTCCCCCCGCGCACAGCCTGCGGCGCGAAGGGCTCCAGTGCAGACGAGCAGACACAGGTTGTCAGAGGGGGGTGGCGGCAGCGAGAAGCAAGAGCGGAAGAAAGCAGCGGCCCACCGTTCGCATCGGGCAGCGTGGCGGTGCACCTCATGCAACGCGCACCCACAAACAAAGAAAATATATAATGCAACGAGGGCGAGGGAAAGGCCGGAAAGAAATGCGCAAAGCCGCCTAAACAGCGCGCGAAGAACACGCGTCGTCCCTAGACGCATCGCAGAGGTGCCGTGCACACAACCGCGAGGAGAGCCGGGAAACAACGCTGTCGGTAAAGGAAAGGAGAGCAGGTGTATGTAGCTGGCGCACATGACAGGGAGGAGGAGGAGGAAGGCAGCGGACGCCCTTCCCCTTACTCTTCCAAGTGCTTGCGTAAAATAGATGACATTAAGTTCCACTCGCTCGACTCGGGGCCGTAGAGTCCCGTTCCCAGCGCCCGCAGAGGTAAAATAGACTCACTATTTTCCGCCTCCCCTGACATCTTCTGTAGCACACACACAAAGAAACACGTGGGAAGGACAAGGACGCATGCCTCCTCCAAGCAGAGGGCGACGCACGTGCGCTCGTCGCTGAGGTTGAGGTCTGTGTTGATGTTCCGCCGCTTCATGATGAGCTTCTCTTCACACTTCTTTATACGCGCCTCCCGCTTCGCCGCAGCAGCACTGCCCTCCGGTACCCTGGAGTTGTGGCGGGAGCCGCGTGCTGCGTCATTGCCGTGCCCCGGCACCGGCACAGCAGCACTGCCGTCCCGCAAGCGGCCCTCCGCCCCTCCTATCGGCAGGTGGAACTCCTCCTGCTCTGCCATGGTGATGTGGTGCGCCAAAGTGCTCTTCCCAGGCACAAAGCCAGGCAGCGACTTCCGCAGCATGTACAGATTGCACCCAGGCACGATCACAAGTCCAGTGTCGAAGTTCCACCCCGTGTAGTGGTAGGTCAGGCGCTGCGCAGGAGAGCGCAGCTGCGCTTGCGCGGTGCGGCTCACAGTCTCCTGAACGCTCAGACGAATACTGCGAAGCAGGATCAGCGGAATCAGCGCCGACTGCGTAGGGTCCACGGCGCCGAGCAGTNNNNTT
>NC_009323.2:441434-448636 GCF_000002845.2 Leishmania braziliensis MHOM/BR/75/M2904
ATTTGTTTTCTCTCCGGTGTGTTCAGGTGAAGCAAACCCCACCAGTGGCCGGTTCGATGCCTGCCTCAGGCGCGAGATGGGTGCAATGTGGTGGTGCGGGGCAAGCAGAGAGAGAGAATCCCCGGGGAGACAGGGGGTGAGCCCTGCGGCCTGGAGGCCAGAACGAGCAGAGAACGTCGACGTCCAGCGAAGTGGCCCGCTCATGCGCATTTTACAGGCCTCTGAGGTGGACGTTATGTTACTAGACGCTTTCGAATCCTTCAGCTGCTATCGGCGATGGTGGGGTACACCTCACCAGGATACCAAGGTCCTACACCCCCTCTGTAAGAGAGAGGTCAGGCAGCCCCTATTCTTGCCAAATGCCGAGCCCCCTCAGGTGGTGGAAAGACCCAGCATTCACAACGTAGGGGAGATAAGAGCGACGCATCGCTGTGGATGCCAGCGGTCAGGTCGTGAAGTGTGTTGCGTCGGAGTGAACTGCGGCAGTGAGCACGTTTGCATCACCCATGTGATGGACAGGGTGTCAGTGTGACTGAAGCATATCTCATCCAGCCCTCACTGCCTGCTAGTGGGGAGCCTGAATCGCCCCCCCCCCCCCCGAGGGATGCACCACATGGCGAGCGGCATAATGGAAACGGCGGTGAGGCGACCAGCGAGGCTGGGTACGTCGCTGGAGGTTGAAGGAGGGACCGTGCCCCCATGACGGAGTCAGCGCATTGCTGTACCGCGCTTCGACGACTGCTTCTCACCACGCGATGCGCCTGTGACAGGGCCTGGAGGCCGAGTGGAGCTGAACGTGCGTTGCACAGCAGAGAATGAAGACATTGAAAATACGCAAGGGTGAAATCTGGCAGACGTGCTGCCTTTTAGAAAAGGCCTGCACAGGCGGAGCTGAAAGAAACAGGGAGAGGGGGTAAAATCACCGGCAAGGCTGCATGCGTGAGGGGCAACCATCAATCACGCTGCATCTGTGCTGCTGCTGCTGCGTCTTGAACTCAGCAAGGGTTCCGAAAGCCCATTAGGCGGAGGTGTGGCCATTGACGAGCTGCGCGCTGCCTCCCCTCACTGAGAGAGGGCATAAGTTAAAAGATAACACTAAGACGCCCGACCATACACCCTCGGGAGGAGGAGGCTCAGCTTGAGCAACGATAGGACGTGCAGAGCAGCCGTGACAGCAGAAGCCAGGGTGGCCCTGCGTAGGTGGGCACATGTTTGTTGGCTCGGCGTTGCTACGGACAGTGGCACATCACGACGGAATCTGTGAATGGATAAAAAAAAAAAAACATCCACATCAAAGCAGCATGCGAGGGGCCCAGAGAGGGGGAAGTGGTAGAGATGCAGATGAAAATGACGAAGCGAGGTGGGAAAAGTGCTGATGAGGCGACGGGTAGTCCACTCGAGATGAGACGAGAAAAAGCGGAACAAAGCAGAGAAAACACAGAGAAAGAGATGGTGCAGTAGTGGTCGAGGCATCTCATTAGAGAGACACGAAACCGAAGCGAAACGGTAAACCCAAAAATGAAAAGGAGAGGAAGGAGAAACAATCGATGAGCACGCCAAAACAGCGAGAGACTGTAGGCCACGTAAGGCGTCCACAACAGAAGGAATGCACACGCAGCTTTAAAAAGTCAGTGCCCACAAAGTGGCCGCGCTTCTTAGCTGGAGGAACCGAGGAGAACACAGGACACAACGAAGAGGCACGCGCCGTTGGTCGCCCTTCTCTCGATGTCGTACCGCACTGCCTCTACAGTGTCAGAGAGAACGGACTCTCAACGCGAGTGCAGTGAAAGATGGAGACGCTGCACAGCGGAGAGAAAACAAAAAAAAAACATTCCGACGGACGCAGTGGACGTCAGCAGGACACGCAGTAGCACAGACGCTGGGACAGGGCACCAGCACATCACGACACAGAAAAGATACGCCATCCATGATGCTGTTTTTCAGGAAATACCGCCGAATGCAGAGCCCTCCAGACGTCGAACCGAGAAGACTACGCATGAAGTTCAACAAGGTTTTGCTGTAAGGAGTAACGGGAAAAAGGTTGGGCAGCAGTGCTGTGAGGTTCGACCAGTAATTAGCGGAGAAGATATAGAGATGCCGGTTGCCCCTTCTTGGCTCACAATCATACACCTGAGTCTCATCACTGAAGGTCAAGTTGGTGTTCATTCTACGACTACCTCTTTTCAGCCCTTTCCCGCAGCCCGGGATGAGCGTTTCTTGTTGCTAGCGTTCCATCTTGAGCATTTTTGCACATGAGTGTAGGCGTCTCAACACGACAGCCTACGATGGCATGTCAGCTGGTCCTGCAACAGGCAGCTTCGTTGGGTAATCGCTCGTCAGAGCCACCGCAGGGGTGCCAGCCGCACACATGGCCATCTCCGCGTTGAGCATTCGCGCGGCTTTGCCAGGCTGTAACCCAGCCAAGGCCCTGCCCAGCACTTCCGGGTTTCAGCTCGGCTTCACGAAAGAAAAAAACGCATCTCATTTTTCCTGGGGTGCCGTAGTAACGCTCGTGCACCCCCGAGGTGAGCCAGTACACCTGCGTGCAAAGACTCCCCTTCATGTCAGCACGCAGGTAAACCATTATGCAAGAAAGTAACCGGGACCTGCGCGGACCTAAGTTGACGATCCGCGGTGTGCCGCAGAGGAGCTTCTGACGACGGTAGACATTACTGAGACAGAGAGCCTTGTCGCTGCTCGCGCTGGAGTCAGTCCCAAGAGGGCTCACTGCTTTGGGAGGCGCGCTAGTACCACTCTGCAGGATACTGGTGAGCATCAGCTGGGCAATGTATGTGCTTGGCTGCTCCTTTTGTTGCGCCCCGTGCAGTCGTACACGCGGAGTTGGGAGGGTGATTGAGTGTGTTAGCATAAATGGGATTCTGCTCTCCCCCCCGCTCCGTCGTTGGTGTAAAGGCTTCCCACAAGCAGGTTCCGGTAATGGGTCAAGATAGTCGTAACGGCAGCGGCCATTTGTGCCAGGCAAACTCCTTGTCGATAGCGGAGGTACTGTGGGAGATAAGTTGCACAACACCTGCCACCGAGCGCGCAGTCCCAGTGCCTCTCCGAGTTCCCCACGTCATCGTTGCCTGCGTTTGCAAGCGTGAGACTGCGGGTCTCCGTCGAGTCAAACGAGTCACCGTCGCCACGTTGGCCCTCTTTCCACAGAGTCAAGCAGTGCAGCAGAATCTCACTGTGACGGATGGTGAAGAGACAGCAGCGGGCTGTGAGGTGGGCTACTTCCCCTTCCCTGGCGCTATCGGGCATGAGGTGTGTATACGCAACGGCAATAGCGGAAGAGGAGAAAAGACGTCCAACCGATGGTACAACTCGCCGTTCAGCAGGCGACGAAGTCCCACCACCTCGATGCTGTAGATGGTGTGTGCATTGACATCCTCTTTACCTCCATATATGCAGTATTGCCATCATCTCCCTTGACGCTTCCCGGCGCACTACTCGACAGCGCGGGGTTCTTGTCGCCGTCATTCTGGCAAACCCCTGACTCCTGCACGGCGATCATCATCAGCGTTCTCCCACTTGGTACAGCGATCTTTGCTGAGACCTCTCAGCAGCCAGCTGTGATCACGGCCTCTTCCGCGGACACGTACGCACGGCCGCTTTCCCTAGGAATGACAGCGGAGTTGTCTATCTTGTTATGGTGTGTTTGAAGCACAACCCATCGTGGATGTGAGCCAGGCGCCATATCTGTGGTGACGCCTCAGAGCCTGCAGAAGAAAAGGCTCCAAACCGCGTTTCGGGAGAGGGCTGTGAAACTTAGGTGCCACGGCAGTCAACCTCTGCGTGGCCCTCGTCCTCCTGAGACCGTCTCGAGTGTCTCACTCTCCTTTGGTATCTTCCTCATTTGCCATAATGAAAAGAAGGAACACTAGGGTGAACCAAGAAGAGGAACAGCATCGGGTGTTTCTCCGAGCTGGGCAGAGAAAAAGAGAGAGAGAGAGACTAACTGTGGCGGCACTCGCAGACACGTGCACAAGTGAAGATGATGCAATGTAATGAACGAACTAAAAAAAAAGCGAGACGCCCCTCCAGGGGATGCAAGAAACGTGTCGAGAGTCGATGAGAGTCACGTCTAGCGTAGGGTTCAGCCGTTGTCCATGAGTGGCGACGTGTGTATCGGCATAGTACGGTGCGCCTACGCACGAAGGAAACAAAAAAAAGAAGGTCGAAAAAAAATGGTATGAAGGAGGGGGGGTGGGTAGACGACGCCCTGCCAGAGCAGAAGGCCACTTCCTCATGTATTTGAGGTCAAGCGCTCACTCGCATAAAAGGCGTAGTAGATTCACCGTGCTAGGCACGGTGAGCACGAGAGGGTTTGAAAACTGCGCCCACTACCTACGAGCAGTGACGTGCTCAAATGCACGCAGAGATGTAACGTGGCATTGCGTGCTATTTTTTTTTTTTTCGAGAGGGGGTGGTGGGGGAATACCTCTTCTTCGGCCAGTCAGAAGTAAAATACATCAACTTACATCGACCTGCCCTCTTCAGTTTTGATTACCGAAAGGAAGTTCCAGCGAGCAAAAGGACTGTCAAAGACAAAAAAACAGAGATCCGAGTAGGGGTTTTTTCTGGTTTCTTTTTCCGTTCAACACTTAACTCGAGGAACTCATTCCTGCTCCAGTAAAATAAATAAAAAAAAAAAAGAGATCATCAGGCTGCGTGAGAGCAGCCTTGTAGCACCACTGTCGAGTCGTTCGATGGAAATGGGCAGCAATACAACCCCTCACCAGTTCGAAATAGGTGCTAAACAAGGAGGAGCACTAAAGGATGAAAACAAAGAGCAAAACAAAGAGCCCAGTTACCGTAGTAACAACCTCGGATTGGGTATTCAAGCAGAATACTAAAAGAACCCATAAAGGCCCGAAAAGCACGAGTATTCCAGCAGCTGAACCCCGGTAAAACCCCCCGAGAGTGAGGACGTGACAAGACAACAAAACGAGAAATAAAACTCTCCTCCTGAAAACACACAAGAAAAAGGTAGAGATAAAAATTAGCAGGGTGACTATAGTCGGCGGCACCGTCCACTGACCGATGACTTTCATCTCACACCCTTCCTGGTATACTCACGACCTCCAGTCCACGTACCCCTCCACCTCAAAAATTAGTAAACGACAGCTCCCCCGCTGTGACACATCAGCACAGGAGAAACTCCACCACTACACGCGTTAAAAGAGAACAGAACAGATGACAAAAAAAATCAAGAAAAAAAGCGCCGCAGCGGTGCCCCTGACGACCGACCCAAAAACAAAAAAAAAAAAATCTCACAACACCCCCTTTTTCACCTGCCTTCTTAAGCCACCGTCATCAGAGGCAGATGAGGGGGGAGCACAGGACGAGACAGCCCCTTTGCTCGTAGCTGTCGCGGTGCCTGCATGGCGAAGAGCACGGTGCTGCCTGCGGCAAAGACCCCTCTTGTCCGGCCACTCGAGATGGGCAAGTCCGACGCACGTTGGGAAAGGGAAAAAAGCTGAAAGGCAGTCAAAGGAGACAAAAGGAGGGTGGGGTGGCACGAGGCGATAACGGGGGAGTCCGCTCCCTCGTTTTTCCTCCCACTCGGTGGGAGCGCAACAAAAGGCGGCGGTATTATCGGTCGAAAAAAGAGAGACGAGCCGCCACCGCCGCTACGGCAGTCGCACGGCTCGTGCACCGTAGGGATGCCAGCCGAAGCCAGGCGTCGGCACGGCAGAGACAGGGGCGAAGAGAAGCAGCGGGGCAGAAGCTGGCGCAGTGAGCGACCTGAAGATCTACACATATGTGCAAAGGCCAGAGTAAAAATGAAGGGAAATGGGGATGCCACGAAGCAGAGGGCCCCGCCCAGCCTCGGTGACGCTAAAACGGCCCAACACATTATGAGCATAGGTCGAGCATGTATAAAGGCATAGGCCAGAAGCCATTCCTTCGCTCCAAGCGCACACAGCCACCGCCCACCCTCCCCCCGCGCACACGCCTGCGGCGCGAAGGGCTCCAGTGCAGACGAGCAGACACAGGTTGTCAGAGGGGGGTGGCGGCAGCGAGAAGCAAGAGCGGAAGAAAGCAGCGGCCCACCGTTCGCATCGGGCAGCGTGGCGGTGCACCTCATGCAACGCGCACCCACAAACAAAGAAAATATATAATGCAACGAGGGCGAGGGAAAGGCCGGAAAGAAATGCGCAAAGCCGCCTAAACAGCGCGCGAAGAACACGCGTCGTCCCTAGACGCATCGCAGAGGTGCCGTGCACACAACCGCGAGGAGAGCCGGGAAACAACGCTGTCGGTAAAAGAAAGGAGAGCAGGTGTATGTAGCTGGCGCACATGACAGGGAGGAGGAGAAGGAAGGCAGCGGACGCCCTTCCCCTTACTCTTCCAAGTGCTTGCGTAAAATAGATGACATTAAGTTCCACTCGCTCGACTCGGGGCCGTAGAGTCCCGTTCCCAGCGCCCGCAGAGGTAAAATAGACTCAGTATTTTCCGCCTCCCCTGACATCTTCTGTAGCACACACACAAAGAAACACGTGGGAAGGACAAGGGCACATGCCTCCTCCAAGCAGAGGGCGACGCACGTGCGCTCGTCGCTGAGGTTGAGGTCTGTGTTGATGTTCCGCCGCTTCATGATGAGCTTCTCTTCACACTTCTTTATACGCGCCTCCCGCTTCGCCGCAGCAGCACTGCCCTCCGGTACCCTGGAGTTGTGGCGGGAGCCGCGTGCTGCGTCATTGCCGTGCCCCGGCACCGGCACAGCAACACTGCCGTCCCGCAAGCGGCCCTCCGCCCCTCCTATCGGCAGGTGGAACTCTTCCTGCTCTGTCATGGTGATGTGGTGCGCCAAAGTGCTCTTCCCAGGCACAAAGCCAGGCAGCGACTTCCGCAGCATGTACAGATTGCACCCAGGCACGATCACAAGTCCAGTGTCGAAGTTCCACCCCGTGTAGTGGTAGGTCAGGCGCTGCGCAGGAGAGCGCAGCTGCGCTTGCGCGGTGCGGCTCACAGTCTCCTGAACGCTCAGACGAATACTGCGAAGCAGGATCAGCGGAATCAGCGCCGACTGCGTAGGTGTCCACGGGCAGCCAGAGGCATACAGGTGGCGGTGCTGATCGCTGCCAAGGTAGAGAATGTTCCGGCTACCCGCGTGGGAGCTGGCCCCCATCGAGCTGTGAAAATCCCGGTCGCCACTCAACGGCCTCAAAGAGGTTTTCCATGATCAGATGACT
>NC_009323.2:448736-474732 GCF_000002845.2 Leishmania braziliensis MHOM/BR/75/M2904
TGGGTCGCTCACCGTTTCGTACTCGAGCAAGACGCAGGAAACGATGGTGGTGTGAGCTAACGGCCAGCCGCGGGTGTATTCGAATACCGAGGAAGTGGAAGACAGCGGCGATGCAATTGGCGTTCTCTGCATCCTGCACATCTGCCTGCTCGAGGCGGCGGCTGGCCGGGAAACTGGCACGGTCCACTTCCTTTGGTGCTGGCTGTTCACGCTGCGAGCGACTGTGGTTGCGGTGTGTCACGCGGAACACACACACATACCCGCATATACGTGTGTGTACATGTGCATGCGTCTTTGCTTCACCCACGCATGCGGTCACTTGACTCTCCTTCATTTCAGAGTCGCACCCCCCCCCCACTCTGCGTGGGTGTTCCCATCCAGCGATGAGAAGCGGAAGAGAGCGTCAGAGACGTTCGAGCGCGGTCTGTCTCTAAAGGCCGCTACAACGTCAGCATGACTCGAGACAAAGCGGAAGAGATGCGTTGACCGAAGTGGCTGACAGTCTACTCGACACTTCCAAGGGCTCGAATACGATGAGGGTGACACGCGCACAAAGTACATGTGCTCATCAAAGCTAAACAAGTCGTCTCGTATCTCGCGGAGAGACACCGAAAGGGGTGCAGGCATGCCGGGCTCCTGGTCAAGCAGGATGACGAAATTATCAGCAGCATCCTTGGAAACCCCCTCCGCTCTCCTCTTCATTCCAAGAGACTCTAGCTTTCGGATAACGCTACGGTGGTAGCTCTGTGCGGCGCCCCACAGGCGCTGCCGGAGCTCTCTTTGTACAGCGGGCTGTCGCAGCACCACGACGAGGAAGTTTGCCGCCTGCGCGCGGTCCCACTGGAGGCTCGTCACGTCATCCACACGCAGCAGAGGATTGTCGTTGAGCTCGAAGGCAGAATTGGGGTTTGGCATTTTGGCGTTGGGGTAGACGTGTGGTCCGCCGTACCAAGAGTGAAGGATGGCGTGCTCGGCGATCGAGAAGAGCAAATTGTGCGGTATAGTCGCCAGAAGAAACGGGAGCGAGCCTCCAGTGAAGATGGGTGCGGTAGGCGCCTGCGTTGCATCAGAGGGAGAAGCCAAAACACACCGCTTCTGCTCTACCTCCACGCGGTCGCTGGCAAGCCTATGGGCAGTACGCCACACGTACCGGTAGTCCATGATACGGCGCTCTACTGCCTTAGTCATCTGCGATACAGTTGGCCAACGTACCACCGCCGCTGCCGGAGCACCAGCAACAGAAGTGGTAGAGGAAGACAATCGCTTGGCGCTACCGGCGGGACCCGCATCAGTCGACACGACCGTAACGGGCGCAGACTCTGAAGGCGGCATATCAGCTTCACTGGCGCAGCTCACCGATTGCTGTGCGGTCGGGTCACGGTTGGGGCTCTCCTGCAAGAAGTCGTACGCAGCGCTGCAAAGCCCGCGAAGGTCATACATGTCTGCGAGTGCCGTCGGAGAGGAGCCGCTTGCACGGGCCAGGATGCTGTTGTACGAGAAGGGCTGCATGAGAAGAGCCCCCACGAGCTGCTTGCGCGCCTCTCGGTACTGCGCCTGCAGCACAGCTCGCTCGCTTTCTGTGATGCCTTCGACATCAGCGTGTCCCGACTTCAACCTCGACGTGCCCTTGTATCGATGCGCTGAAGCACTGACAGCAGGGGCAACGACCGCACGTGCCAAATACTCCGACACCCACGGATGCACCGGGGAGGTGCATAAGTGCATCCTGCTTGGTCGCATGCGCAACAACGAATAAGATGCTGGAGCACTATGAAGACATCGAGGGGGTGTGCTGCTGTCTGGTCTGTTGTCGGTAGACACCTCGCTCTGTTCCACACCGTCGGCCTCAATGGAGGCAGGCAGCCGTAACGTCTCACAGTGATGTCCTCCGGCTCCGCCTCTCCACTGCGGTCCTTATTGTAAAATGGGAGGGGGAAATGAGCAGATGAGGAGGCGACAAGACAACACCACACAACAGCTCATGCATGCGTAGGAGGAAAGGTGATGACCGCACATCGTGCAGGTCGCACTTTTCGCAGAGCCTTTCCACAGCCGTTTACCTTTCGATGGGTCACACGTGCAGCATTCTTCCGAAAACATACACGTTCGACTCTGAAAAAGAAAAACGCCGCCTTGACAGACCTTCGGGGAGGGGGGAAAAGACGAACTTACTGCCGCAGAGACCTGCCCTGTCATCACATGGACGGACGCACTCAGCCTCGCCAGCCCTCTGCTGGTACGCCTCCAAGGGGGAGCGTTTTGTTTTTTGGATTGTTTTCCCGCTATTCGTTTCTATAAAGCACCAGCCGCTGACAACCTCTAAAGCATACGCTGGAAAAGGAGACACACACACACCCAGACACCAGCCACCCACACACCAGCTTAGCACGCGGCAGGCAAACCAGGCCGTGCCGCGCCGTGGGCGGCGCCCTACTCGAAAGGGAAAAGAAGGAAAGGGAAACGGGCCAATCAAGCCCCGGCAAAAAAGAGAGTACACGCGCAAAACGAGGACACAAGAAGGAACACACACAAAACTTTATGCCCAGGGTCACCGCCTGTCGGCCCGGAAGGTCAAGACTCGAGAAGAGCATCTATGGTGGAAGACAAGCGTGAATCGATTTAAAAGCGAACACGGAGGCCCTCGCACTTTTCAGCATCTACGGGAGAGTAAAAGTGCTCGAATACAACTACAGGCGAGGTCGCTACTACTCGAGGGAAAAAGGGAGTAAAGAGTACAGAAGCTCAAACAAACGAAGAAGAGATGGCGTCGCAAGAAAGACACACAGTCGGGAAGAAACGCACGAGAAACGAGTGTCAACGTGCAGGAACTCATCGATGGATCGGTTGAAGCACGGCTCCTCAATTCACGTACGCCCACCGCTGTCCAGCACCAGAGATACACAGCTCTTGCGTACTCGGCAGGGCACAATGCACATCCAGCTTACCGACGTCACTCTGTTTACTTACGAAGAAAACGCAGCGTCATGCGAGTGAGCTGGCTAATATGCTTCAACGTCGCCTCTGCATCCGACGCGGGTCTGTCGTTTACCTGGGCAATGTACCACGTGGAGGGCTGTTGCTTGAAGCTGCGGAAGAGGGGATGTTGACGCACTCTTGCCTTTCGACTGCTTGGAAGACTCATCAAGCGCAGAGGCAGTTGCTGCGGTGCCTCGGATGGGTCGGTCAGGCGGCCAATTGGCAGCCCCCACGGCGTGTCTACAGAAGGCCGCTCCAGAATCATCTCATCCTCGCCGAGGTGGATGAGCTTCACCTGGTTGTCGAAGGTGCAGGGCACCCCAGGCTCGCCTTCCATTTGTTGAGGGCCGGCGCTCGGCGCCTCGCCTTCGCTACTCGCTGCCTTTCCGGCCTCCATCACACCGCCACATTGTGCCATGGCGCCCTCTGAAGGCACAGCCGCGGGATGCGAAGTCGCCGCGGCTTGAGCTACGGTGGATTCGGCAAGCGCCTTCTTTAGGGCTTTCGGTTTTACTCCATGCTTCTTCCCCTTCTTGGCATCCTCCGCCGACACGATGGCTGCCGCGGCTGCCGGCGCCGGCGCAACACTACTGGCCCCCACTAGAGGCGTCTCCATCGCGATAGACGGGGCAACCGCAGATGGGGCAGCGGAGCGCTGCTGCAAGAATTTCGCCATTGCCGCCTCCACCCGGCCGCCACCGAGGTGACCGCCACTGATCTTATTGGGCGGCTCCGCAGCCGCCACTGACGGCGCCTTACTCCTAGGCGTTGCCATCGCGACAGGCGTCGGCGTTGTGGTGCTACGAGCGGCAGCCAAGCGGTCCTGTGCGTCCTTGGGCATCACAAGCAGCTCCAGGACGACAGTCTCGGCTGCCTCTATGAGGAGCTGCACCTGTGTCGCGTGTAGCGCCTCAACGCCATTCACTGCGAGCAGCCGTAGATGCTTGCCATACTCGCGCACAAACGCGCCCGCCGAGTTTGATAGAATGCTCGTCAATGGCGCATGCCAATAAAGCTGCTCATCGACCGTGAAGCCCCACTCCGCTGCGGTGCTCTGCCGGCGCAGGACAAGCGTCACGCGCTGACCGGAGGTGCCCTCCCCGCCCTGCGGGGGTGCCAAAAAAGCCACCTCTACCGGTAGAGACCGGGCTTCCGCCTTGAAGGCGCTGGATTTGAGGACCAGCTGCACGCTCCTATTCCCCACTGTCATTGACTGTAAGGTCTGCAGCAGGCGCTTCGTGTAGGCCGCGTAATCGCCGTGCGCTACACCGTCCACTGACTGACCCTGGATCTGCACGATAGACGCGCCTTGCGGCGTGGATTGAAGGAGGTCATGCAGCGTCCTCGCTTTCTCAAAGACACGCAGGCTCACGTCGATGTCCACCAGCAAACCTTGCTCGTTGAGCAGCAGTCCCCACGGCGTCACTGGCGTAGGCCGGTGCAGGTCAACGACAACGACGCCATTCTGCTCATCAATGCACACACGCTTCACCTGTGTGTAGGAGATCGGCGGTGAGTTCATGGTCGACTCGAGGACGAGGACCCAATCGCAGAGTTGGTAGTAGTACTGCGGATAGACTGGTGCCAGTCGCTGTGCGGCCTCGCTGACGCTGCCTTCGCGGGCGGCTGCCTTGATGATGGGCATGGTGAGCATGATATTTTTGTAAACAGCTAGAAAGTCCTCCAAAAGCGTCTGGGTCACCACAAGCGCCGCGACACTCGCCTCTGAGGTCTGCGTATCCTTCTTGGAGAGTTCCTCCTGAATGCGGCGCTGCAACTGCAGTGTCACCAGTTCGACGCGCAGCTTCACGCTCACGTAGGAGACCACGTAGAGCCCCTCCACAGCAAAGCCGATCGGCACCTGCCGCGAAGAGGCATAGGAGTGAAACTGCTTCACCACCGCCGCCTTGTCCGTCGGCGCAGTAGCCTTCTGCATATCGGCTGGGAGGGAAGTGTAAAGGGCCTGACGCACAATGTCCATCAGCTCACAAAGTGCCATTCGCGGGGTAAGGACAACCTGCGAGGTGGGACTCGAGAGCTCGTTGAGCCGTGCCACCATCGTGCCTATCCGGCGAGCGAGAAGCACCGAATACTCATCTACAGGGCTATGCCCGTGTGGTGGTGATACAGTCGGCGTCACCGTTTGTGGCGGAGCCGCGCTGCCCAGTATGCGCGCCGCATCCTTGCTGTAGATCAGGTCGGCGGGCTCTTTGCAGTTGCTCAGGCGATTCAGCGCCTCCGTCAGCGTGGTGCCACTCATGCTTGCACGAGATGCCCAGTGCACAGCTCCGGAAGACGCGGTGGAAGAGAGGAGAACAGCGAGGTACTACGGTGCACTGCAGGCGCGCAGAGAACGTGTGCGTATGAAATAAATGCCTGTGGTAGAAAGGGTGGAGAGCTCGTGGGAGTGGCGCCCGGTTTACGGAGGAGAAACAGGAAAGAAGCAACGCAACGGACGAGAATGAGAGAGCTCTCCGGAGCTATGATGAACTGCGTGAACTCGACGGGTAGATGTTCCAAGGAGTAACGGGAAGGGGGTGGTCCATCGGTCGGAGACAAGAGAAGCAGAGTAGTCGGGGGGTTGAGGGGCGGCAACAGTGAGGGGAGGGGGCTTGCTCAGTTGAACCGAGCACAGGGTGCCTTGGAGTTTCGCACCAAGGCCCCCCCAACTGGCAGTAACCAATGCTACTTACAGGACGGAGACACACGTGCGAAAGGTTGAAGAAAAGCTGCTCAGCACGGCACTGATGCAAAAAATATGCAGCAGAAAACGCGCACATCGCTTTTTTTTTTTTACGGCATCAGTCAATCTGGGGAGAGCGGAAACAACGCTGTGGAGCGATACAGACGGAGGAAGATACCCCGTGCAGCGGTGTCGGCGGGCATACCGCACAGGCCGAGGTCCGAGCAGAGCGCCCAACCCTCCATGAAAAAAAAAGCGGAAAGCAGAGGAGTAGTTGGCAACACAGGAGGAGATACGAACCACGCCGCACCTGGCGGTCACACAGACAACAACGAGTATACTCGTCACCTATTCCGCTGTGTCCCTGCGGCCTTGCGAGGATGTGGAGATGAGCATTCCCAACGCTACCTTGCGGCCCCTTACTAACCTACACAGAGAGAGATGCCAATGTGCAGATCACCAAGGAGACTTCGTCAAGTGTCAATCCCACCCTTTTCATCAAAACTCTAGCTCAACATACGCGTCCGCGTCGTGCTTGGCGAGCTCCCCCCTTGAGCGGGCCTCTGTTATCTGAGTTGTGCCCAGCTCTTCTATGCTCTTGTTCGTCTTGCGGGGTCGCCCGCGTCGTTTCGTGACTTTATTCTGCTTCTCCAGCTCAAAGAGGCGGGCAGTCGACCTTTGCTGCTCGCGCTTCGGTGCCTGTGCTGCCTCAACCTCGGCGTGAGCGTCGACCGCTGCTACTTTGGGGGAGCGACCTCGCCGTTTCCGAGTCGGTATCGCCGCATACACAGCACTCGCCTCCTCCCCCTCTCCTCCCTCCGTTGGCGCTGCCTCAGCGTGCATAAACCAAACGTCGTCTGAAGTCTTCTCGGATGTTGTGCTCTGCCGCTTCGCGCCAAGGAACGCTGAGAGCCTTGTTGATCGCCGACCGCGTGTCCGTACGGGCTTCATCGGGGCAAGCTCGTTCAGAGTCGTCAGTGCGGCCGCGTTGACATCGTCCGCTGCAGAGGGCACGGCTGGATTCAGTACCCCCACATTGGCCAACGCGCTACCATCGAT
Source organism: Leishmania braziliensis MHOM/BR/75/M2904 (assembly GCF_000002845.2). Classification (NCBI taxonomy): domain Eukaryota; phylum Euglenozoa; class Kinetoplastea; order Trypanosomatida; family Trypanosomatidae; genus Leishmania; species Leishmania braziliensis. The sequence goes on from NC_009323.2 coordinate 455,455, forward strand.
AGAGGAGAGGTCCACATCTTTGTTGGTTAACCCCTCCACGACGGAGCGCTCGCCGGAGTAGCGCAGCCTCTTTTTGCTCACTTTGGGAAATTTCAGAGATGAAGCAGGAGCGTGCCGTCCTCGCCTCTTCACCAGACTCTTGGGGGACTCCTTGGCTACCTCGGTATCATCAGCATGGAGAGCATCCTTGACTCGCACCTTCAGCCTTCGATCACGTCCCTTGGGAGGGTGAATTGCGTTGCCCTCATTCCCTTCGCCTTTCACGCCAGCGGCCACCTGCTGAGGATCAGACGCCCCGCCAGCAACGGCAGACACAGCGCACTGCACGACCGCGTCACGACCGCTGTCGAGCAGCCCCCGCACGGTTTTCTTGGTTAATCGAGCGACGCCGTTAATGCTCGTTACCCGAATCGAGTTTTGGTAAGAAGCCTGTCCGTTGCCAAGCACCCCTCTCAGAGCAGCTGAGGACGCCACGAGGTCGGCTGGCATGCCGCGAACAAAGCACTGCGCTCGCACGCCACCAAACGGACGGAACGCGTAGTCGACACCAAAACTCTCGCTGTCACGGACGCGGTGGAGGTGAAAAGTGAGCGTTGCGTGGCTGATCGCAGTAGGCCTGCCCGTGCCAGAGAAGACCATCGACTCAATAAGCGACGCCGAAACAACTTTGACCGCGTAAAGCGGGACGTTGCGTACGAGCATTGGTGACGGTGGGGCGACTAGGACAGTTTTCCCTCTTTCTCTCTGCCCTTTTTGAGCTGATTTCTATGAAAAGAACGAGCAGGTGAGGTGATACGCGAGGTGGGAGGGAAAGATGCGAGTAGCGCTTCACCCTTTATTTGTAGGCACAGTTATACGAGCACAGATGATGCAGGCCGCACGAGCGTGTTCGACCTATGAATCGGTGTGCGCGTCTTCCCCCTGCATGCGATGCAGTGCCACGATAGGATTCCAGGAATCTATGAAAGGTGTATCTCTTTTCTCGGTGCTTCGTAGAAGGGTCTGCTTTACTGTGTCCTCGGGTGGATAATAACAGAAGCCCGTCCTTCGGGGCTCCGGCAGCACGCGCCTCTAGATGTTGGCAAAGTGGTCGCTGGCTTATGTGGATTGTGTCTCTGCTGCTGCGGTTGCGGAGCAGCCCTTCAGACGCCAATTTCTTTCCTCTCCTATTGCGCATTGCGGTCGAAGAGAGAGAAGCGTAACACAAAGAGAGGTGTACGGCGACAGGGAGGAGGACTAGTCGAGCATCGGGGAAGGCGGCGCCCGAACAAACAGGCATGCGTGGCGAAAATGAAATGGGGGATCTCGAAGACGAGCTTCTACGATACCGATCGCGCGAAACCAAGACCAAGCACCACTGTGACGACAGCTAGATGTGCGAGTGACGGAAGGAGCCGCAGCGCAGACGATCGTCGAGGATGAGAAACGAAGACGAAAAAGAAACAGCAGCAAAGCAAAGCTGCTCCGCTGCACTGTCACGCAGACGATGACGCCATTGCACTTTCGCCTACTCAGTAGGTGAGATGTGGCCTGTAGGGAAGGACTCTTGTGACTCACACGCTCAGCTAGAGGGCCTGCGTGAATGGATGTATGGATGGAAGATGGTAGTCGTGTCCACGCAGCTCCAACTCCTACACACACACACACTTCGAGCGAAGCATCTGATAAAGCACTTGTACAGCATTTTCTTCGTTTAGCTCTATGAAATTTGCACTGAAAGGAGAGCAACCACCACCCCCCCCCGCCCGCTCGCGGCAGCACACCGACACGTGGAGAGACACAGATGCACCGCTATGCTGCAAACCCCCCACACCGGCTGCCTCGACCATATCACTTTCGCAGTGCTCTTAAAACTAAAGAGAGTTTCGTGGAGCCTTTGATGGCGTCCAGCGCCTTCGTCTTGTTTGATCTGGACATGACAGAGAGGTCCTGTCCATTGAGGCCGTCCACCACCCACTTCACCTCACCCTGCGGACCCGCGTGCAGAGAGCGCAGAAAGGGGTGCGTCAGCTGCTTGGGAGCAAAGGGCGGCAGCTTCGTCATGATGATGTCCTCACCGGCAAAGGCCACCTTGATGTTCCATGGGTGCTTCGTACTCGACCGCTCCAACTCTAGTCTCGACCCGTCAAACTTCTCGATCCGCACATCGTTCTCAAAGGTTAGCGGCTTCGCTTTGAGCAGCTGGCTCAACGAAACACGCGGCACATCGCCTACCCCATCCTCGGCGGCGAGAACCGCTTCCGAGTCCTTCGCAGTAATGCCAGGCCCCCCTGCTGCATCATCGCCGCGCCCCTTGCCGCCTCCACGTTCTTCCTTGTCCACCTCAGTCTCCGTGGCGGTCGCCTTCGCGGAGTGCCTCTCCCGCTTCGTGATGCGTTCGCGCCCATGCTCGATGGCCACCTCTGCGACGGTCGGCGGGAGATCAATAAGTCGCACATCCACTGGAGCTGAGGTGGAGCCTTTGCCGGAGCCCTCGGGCTCTGTAGAGCAGGTCTCCTCATCGGCGGCCGCTGCTGGGGCAGAGGACTTTGACCTGACACCGCTCCTATTCGCCTCCACCTCCTTTGCCTTAGCGCGGGAGCGACCTTTTGTCTCACTCACCGCCTTCACTTCGGCCTCGGCGTCCCCAACCGCAGTGTCATCCGGATCAGCCTGGGGCGGAAGCGTCCCTGTCTCCTCCGTGAGTGTGGCATTGCCTAGAGACACCTCGGCGGCTTCGTTATCCTCCATTTCCTCCAGCTGCTTCTCGTCCACCTCCGCAGCTTTCTGCGCAGGCTCGTCCTCGTTGTCGTCTGCATCTTGCGCACCTGCCTCGGCCGCCTTCCCGCCTTTCTTCTGGCGGCCGCCGACCTGCGCGCTCTTTTTTCCCTTCTTCGCCGATTCCTTTGCCTTTTTGGCAGTTGCCCACTCGTGCTCGCGTGTCTTCGTTGACGGCTCCGCTTCAGCGTCATCTCTGCCCGTCTCGATGACGTCCCTCGCTGCCTCTTCAGCCGTACCCGCGTCCTCAGCAGTCTTGCGCGTCGCCGCACTCTCCTCGCCGCCACGAATCAACTCATCCGCCTCCTCCACTTTAGGGAGGACCTCGTCGTCATTGGCGCCCTTGAAACCTTCCATGATTGCGTCCTCGATACCGTCCTCCTCCTCGTAGTGCTGCTGCCGGGACGACTCCTCAAAAAGGGCGTCTTTCTCAGCGTCCCTGTTGTCCTCGTCATCGTTCGCATCTCCAGGGGCTCCAATCGTGGCCGTGGGTTTGGCCCAGTCCAGCTCCTCAAACGGGTCGGGCGCCACCATGTCCACCTCCTCCACGGCGGGCGCCTCACTCTTATCCGCTGCCTTGGCCTCCAGCTCCTCCTCACCACTGTGCTGCTTCAGAAACTCATCGGCGATCGAGGCGGCCATATCGTTGAGCTCGGCTTGTACCGAATCCCCCGTGTCCTTCGGCCCTGCCTGCATATCAGCTGCTGCCTCAACCTCTGCAAGCGTCGCTGCTTCCCTCTGTGCCTCTGAAGGGGCGGCCCCCACCCCCGGCATCTCCTGCGCATCGCCCACCTCTTCAGCTGAGGGTAGCAGGACCCCTTGAGTCGGCGGCGGTGCCTCAACACTGGGCGGCACATCCCCTTTCGAATCTGTCACCTGTAGATGAAGGCTGAGCAACAGCGAGCCAGAGACGAGACTCTTCATCTCCGTTGCCGAGAGCTTCGCCATGTCTTGGTTGTTCACCTTCAGCACACGGAGGCGGCCTCGCATGTCAAACAGAAGGTTTTTGGCAGCGCTCGAGAGCCTCGCGCTCGGTGCAAAATCAGACAGCACGGCGACTGAGTCTTTGAAGTACTTCAACTTAAGCCCCCACGAAATGGACGTCGACGCGCGTTCCATCATGAGGAGGCAGCGCTGGCCGACGCCTCCTTCGCCACCCTGGTCGGATACCTCAAACAGAACCTCGCGAGGCACCGTCAAGTCCGCCTGCTTGCGCCTTTCAATAGTGAGACTAAGCGTCTTGGTCGCGTGAGTTAGGGTAGCACGCAGCTTCTGCATGATATCATCGCCGCTGGCAGCGAGCTCTTCGTCGCTGAGGTGGACGGCACGTATGCGGTGGCGGTTCACCTCGAAAATGGCTAGCCCTCCAGCCTCGCCAGACTGCTGCTGGATGGCGTCGTACAACCGCTCGCCAGCCTCGCTAGAGTTGCGCAGCTCATTCTCCACTCCCACGAGGAGGCCCCTGCTGTTCAGGAGGAGCCCCCAGCGCTGGGCCGCGTCAGCGCGCTCCAGCGTTACCCTCCCCGTGAACGGATCGTACTCGACCACTCTTGCAAACGCCTTCGCGCTCGATCTGGACGGCGTCGCAACTGCCGCGGGCACCGGTGTTGTCGCCAGATGAGACTCCTCTACAGCAGTGGCGGCAGCGCCGGTGGTGGCCGCATGCAACGCGCGTCGATCAGCATCCACAGCGACCACCCAGCGCAGCACCTTGTAGAATGAATCCTCGACTATCCTAGCGGAGACGGCGTTAGCTGCCGGACTTTGAGCCAAGTCCACCGCGGTCGGGTCACTCTGAGGCTGCCGACGCTGAATCTGGGATGCAGTGTCAATGCTGTGGTACGCCGTCTGCATATCGCGCATTAGCTGCACAATGTCCTGCAGGTTGTTCTTGGTGGCAAGCAGAGCGCTGTGCTCATGCACAGACCGTTTGCGATCCACCGCGGGGTCCAGTTCCTGCTGAACTCGCTGCTTGAGCACTTGCAGAAACGATGTGAGGACGTCATGCGAGGTGCCCTCGCTGAGGCACTTCGCAAGAGCTACGACCGCTTTCGCCGGTGCGTTGTGATGAGCTAGAAAGGACTCCAGCTGCGGCATGAGCAGGTCTGCCTCGCTGTCGCCAAGTACGTACCGCAGCGAGGACGCGTCGTCTTGGACGGCAAGGGAGGCGCAAACATGGAACAGCGCAGTCTCCAGCTCGTACAGCAGCTCCTTTGGGGTGTAGGATAGGTGCGCCTGGATCGGGGTGCGCAGCTTTGTGAGCATGATGCTCTGCACGCGGTGGAGCTCTGTGGTGAGAGTACGATCGTACTGGGGGTTGGCAACAATGCGCCGTGCCTGGGCATCGTACACCATGAACGGCGCAGTAAATTTCTCCTTCATCCGTACTGTCGCGGCGTGGGTGTTTAGCCGGAGAGTCGCGGGCACGGTATTCACACACTCAGATGGGTCAGGCTCTGGCACACACTCCGCAGCCTCTGACACCCTTTTCTGAGACATCCTCGAGAGTCTGCTGCTGCAGTGCATGACGAACAGGACTGCAGGAAGAAACAACGAGGCGAGCAGCACAGAGTGCGATAAGGAAAGCTTCGATAAGGTAAAGATGTCTATGAGGGTATTCTTGTATCCGCCTGTGCAGGCGCGGGTGAGTGTATGAGAATATGGATTTGCTTGCGTCTATTGGCGAGCACGTCGTGGGTATGGGAGGGCGGGAGGCAGTGCGCTAACCTCGGCTCGCCTGTGGCCTATCAAGTCGATCCACGAGGTGGAAATCAAACGAGTCTGAGGGGAGGAGGAGGGGGTACATGAGAAACAAACAGCGACAGAAAGAGAGAAAGATGAAGACAGTTTGATGTCGATGAATGGTCGTGCTGGAAGAGAGGGAAATGGGGGGGGTCGCTAATCACCAACGATGCTCTCGGCTAGAGTGGGAGAGCGGGGGTGGGGAGAAGGGGGGATGCACAACCGTCCCTGCAGTTGCTGCCAGCAGCTGCCTGTTTGGATGGGGATCGCGCGGCTACTGCGCAAAATCCGTCCGCCCACGACGCATATGCGGGAGCTGTAATTATCTTATCGACCTCAGTACACCGCGTAGGATTAAAAGCCGCAGAATTGAGGAAAGAAACAGAATGGAACCCAGACCCTTCAAGCAAGCGAGCCACACGAGCCGACACAAGTGCGTTGGGGTCAGTCCAGAAAAAACTCCCCGGTGCACGTACGCCTGAGTGCCGCCGTGCGCTGCTCGTAGCAACGGTGCCGCCGAGTTACGTTGTTTACTTATGTCTTCTGTTCGACTCGCTTCGTAGTTTTTAAAGGATAGTGGACTAGTCCCCGCTACCCCACGACGGCAGCGTGAGCACCACCACCACGCATGCACGCACAGCACAGCAGCACAGCATGATCCGTGACACACCCCAGAGCGCAGCTGCATGCATCACACGATATTGTCAGCAATGTGCTCTTCCGGAGCCTCACCAATGATGTTCGCTTGGGCAAACGCCTTGTAGGCGCGACGGTCCGCGTCTTGCTTCTGTCGAGCAGCACGGTAGTAGTCCTCCTTGGGGCGAAAGGCCGTGTCCTTCAGGCGCAGGTCGAGCAGCGGCAGCTCCGTGAAGCCAAACTCCTCCGCAACCTTCTTTAAGTTCACCTTTGTCTCGTCGTACACGTCGCGCGGCCCAATAGTGCTGTAGGCGCGCATGGTGGTCTTGTAGGCATAGTAGGCGGCGTTCTGGAGGGCAAACAACTTCTTGTTCATCGACTTGAGCTTTTCTCCGACAAGATGGTAGCGACCACTAGTCTGAGGGCCAAGCTCGCGAAATTCAAGACGGTAGCGTCTGGACCCGTCTTGGCGCAGGTGGTGTAGCGCCCCGGCAACTTCGTTCGGACGCAGCAAGAGTAAAATATGGGTGTAGTTCACCTCTGCTGGGCCCGTCGCCTTGCCTTCCAAGGAGGTTTCTTCAGTGTCGGCATTGGTAGCTCCTGTCCTCACCTTCCTCGCCGTCAGCGAGACCGGAATAGGAGACGTGCTGCGCTTGCGCTGCCGAGCCGTCGTCTCCCGCCGCACCGCCACCTCGGCTGCTGTGAACGGCGTGGTGCCCCCTTTGTCCTTGCCTGCGTCAGCCGCAACTGCGCCAGGCGAAAGTACATCCGCTATGAATTGGCTGTAGTTGAGGACGTCGGGAATGAGGTCGTACTGCAGGAATACAGAGCCGCGCCGCGGGACAAGCCCGTGGCAGGACAAGAGCACAGCCGCTGTCTTGCCATTTCTCCCCCACTCGACCGTTGAGTCGAAGGTGACGCAAAGCCGCTGGCGGTCAGCCCTGGTGTGCATGTTGGTGTACGTACCCGCACCCCCGTAGTCGCTCAGCAGCTGCACATACGATGGCAGCTCACCTAGCAAGGAGTAGAGAGCGTCGTAGAGAAAGGTAACACACTCGCGCGTGGCGACGTGCACGACGATCCCGCGGTGCGGCACCAAGCCCTTCAGCAAGCCAAAGAGAAACTGAAAGCGATGCGCTCCTTGCGCCACAGCGTAGTGAACCGTCACTGGCGATCGAAGCGCTGCAACAGCGCTGGAGATGGAGGATGCTGTGGACATACTCGCACCACCTACACCGCTGCTGAGATCGCGCTCTACACGCAGTCTTGTCAGTAAATCCACCTCGGGTTCAGCCAGCCATTTCTGCTCTGCCGCCAGAACAGCGATTGCCGGAACGTGGCCGAGGCAGTCCCACCGATGCGTGTTAAGCAGCTCTGCCATGGTCCCAGTCGAGGAAGAAGACGCCGCTTTGCTGCCCTTGAGCGTGTGCAGCAGAGAGCCCGTGTGCGTCGGTGCACGACGCAGCAGAAGTGCGCAGCTGCCAATGAATTTCCAAATAGCGCTGCGACGATCCACCGTGAGGAACGCTGCAGACGTTGCCACCACTACGACCACCGCACCCGTGAGCACCGGAGTACTCACGGTAGTCTCGTCCTTCGGTGCCACCTCGTCCGCCCTACGTGAGTTTGACTGCGTCCTGCGTCGCTTTACCGCCAGCGTCGCTGAGACGGCGCTTCTTGGCTTACTTGCGCCAGCTTCACCGGCAGCATTGGCGATGGACGGAAACATTGGGTAGCGGCAGGTGTTCTCGCCACTGAGTAAGAGGACTGTTAGCCCGTAGCGCTCCTCTAGCTGCTCTGCTACTTCGGCCGCCTCGCTGCTTGTGTCGACCAGTACAAAGAGAAAGGCGCCCTCTGCAGCGGTTCGCTTCACCGCCTTGCCCTCGTCAGTGCGGCGTGCGGCGAGTTCCAGCGCCGACACCGCAAGGGTATCCACTACCGCCGCCATGTCCGCCACCTTCGCGCGCGTAACCGCCAAGGTGGTCTCGCCACTCTTCGAGCCCTCCGCACCGCCCCGCGTAGGGAGAGAACCCGGTGCTGCGAGAGCAGCCACCACAGCCATCTGGGTCCGAGAGAGCTTGTACGTCGCTCCGCTCGTGAGGCGGCCTTCCAAGTACACCATGACTGAAGGCGAGAGCGGCCCCAGGACCGTCTCTGGCACGGTCGTAAAGTCAACAGATTTCGCTCGAGCAGCCGCTGTCCCTACCTGCCGGGCGGCAAGGACGGGTACGACATCAGTAGCTCGCTTCGCCCTGGCCAGCCTCTCCCCTGCCTTGCCAAGGTAGCTCTTCAAGTGACGGAGGCCTCGCGTGTCCATTGCGGAGGTAAAGGAGGGGGCACAACAAGCGGGTGTCTGTGTTGGTGTGGTCAAATATGTGCACTGCAGTGTGGGGCCAGCAAAGACGGAAGGGCGGCAGATGCGCACACCGGCATCGGGACCCGTGAGGAGGGTAAAAAAGGGGAATGAGACAGTCAAACCAGCGAGACGGAAACGAGAGAGTGTAGAGAGGGAAGATGTAGGCGGAGCAGAGAGTTTGATACCGGGCGTGACGGCTGCGCTGCGCTGGTGTGCCGATATGAGAGGAAGCGAACACCTTCAAGTACAGACTACTGCTCACCAGCTGTGGGGGTGCTGCGTCTCCTTTGTCCCCAGTCACCATTTTTAGTGGGAAAGCCCTCCCACCCCCCCTTAACTTTCGCGTCAGGCGTGCCCTGTTCGGGCCACAGCATCGACGATGCGCTCCGGTACCGCCACTTCCAACAGCAACTCAGCAGGCATTTGACGCGGAAGAGAGGAGAGACAATCCAAAACCCAAGCGAGAGAGATGCGGTGGTAGAACGTACGAGTAAGATAAAGAGCAGTAAAGTCGCAGTCAGGTACCGGTACACGAGTAAGGTACTCGTCTGTGATGCCGTCATGCGCCCCGTCCGCCTCGGAAAGGGGGGAAACTATAAAATCGGTAGTGGTGCACTCACGCAACAGTGATAAGAGAGTGATGCCTCGCACAGCCAAAAATCCCGCGGAGTCTGAACTCTTCAGTGCAGACGGAAAGGGAGGGACCAACAAGCAACTGCATACAAGACTGAGAGCAGGCAAACAGTTATGCAAGTTGAAGTTGGGCACAAGAGAATGACCAGGCGGAGGAAGGGAGAGAGGAACAAGGAGGAACAGAAAAATGGAAGCTGATGCGTGTTGAGCACGTGTGCACCGATGAAGCGCACATAAATGGAGAGGGAAAAAGACAAGCGAAGGCAGCCGACCGAGTGGTGGAGAGGGAGGGGTGAGGGGGGGATGGGGCACGGGAAAAAAGGGAGAAAACCCCCGCAGCCTCAGTGACAAAAAAAAAACGCACAGGCGGACCCTGTCGAGGACGCACATCAGCAGCTAACAGCGCTGCAGCGCACCGTAAGAAAAGGAAAGTCGTTAAAGGCGGCGAAGAGGATCGCAATGCTCATCGGGGTTGGAGTGACAGAGACAAATCACAGAGACAATTCGAATGAAACAAACCGAGAAAGAAAAATAAATAAATGATCGGGAATGAAAAGAAAAGCGGGAAAAGAGAACCACACGAGTGGCTGCCGGTGGGTCCCCTCTCAACACATCAGTGAGCGTTGAGAGTAAGAGAGTAACACTGCGCCACATGTGTGTCTCTCCTCATACGCGACTACGAGCGTCTGCGTGCGTAGTTGATTTCCGAGCAGCGAATGAATGAGAAACAATGAAAAATATCGTGTATATCTTCTGTGTTCCGTTTTGTTGTGTGTCGTCCACCATTCGTTCGTTCAGTGCACATTACGCGCACTCGTTAATCGAGCGTCGACATTCCCTTTGCCCTCTCACTTAATATGATGCAACCCGAGAAGCAGAACAGGGAAGAGAGAAGAAGAGCTCAGCCAGTTCGAGAGGGGGGTACGTCACAGCTCTCCTAAAGTGTGACCATACACCCACCGTTTCCTTCTACACCCCCTCAGCTGCGTCACTCCCACTCTCGATTGTGTTCCTGCCTTGTTGCTGCTGCCTTCCGACAGCTCACGCATTTTGAGCCTTGTCAGTGGTCCACATACGCGAAAGTGCACAACACAAAGCCAAGGCACGTGGCAAACCGCTGGTGTGAAGCCGAACGAGGCAACGAAGAAAAGAGGAACAAGGCGTGCTCATGCACGTGCAGATTTGCCCCCCACAGTAATAGCATGGTAAAAAAGGAGACTCGGGCAACACCGTGAGGTCGGCAGTACAGGGCTTAGAATTAAAGAACGGGAAGAGCCCCTTTCAGCAAATTGAGTAGCTCGACGTACAGGAAAATCAGCGGTCGAAGATGCCGCCTTCTCGGGACGAGAATCAAAGAAAACGTAAAGACACTATTGCGTTCTCTCCACGTAGAGCGACACTGAACCACAAAGAAAAGCGCATGTGAACAGAAAGCCTGCGCACTCACCACACAACCACCCGTTGCATAGACGGCTACGTTCTGCACGGTGCGTACCTGAATCAATCTCACATGTCCCTGTGTCCGTAGAAAACAACAACAAAAAGGCCTGGTGTGCTCGCGCAGCTCGCAGTAGAACCCCTCTGCATCCTTACCTCCTCACTTGATTTGGAGCACTAAAGTTTCTTTCGCTTCAACTTGTGCATTTAGCCATACAGCATGAGCCCAACACCACTCGACCACGGCCCTGCCTCACGAGCGCACCGTATCGTGTAAAGCCACGATGGAGGCGCCTCACAGCAATGCGCCGACTCAGTCATCCGAGCGCGGCTCCCTCCCCCGCCTCAAACTCCACCTAGCCACCGCTGCGCAGGTCGCCTCACCGTCACGCCCGTTGTGCCGGTCGCCACCTGCTGCATCCCTCCGGGGGTGGCTCAGGCTCCCCACACCAGTGGGCAGTGGAGCAATGGGGGCACTACATCCAAGTCACGCAGACAGTCTGACCATCACATGGATGGCCCAGACGTGTTCACTGTCGCAGGCTGCCCCGACGCAGCGCCATCAAGGACCTGCCCGCCGGCATCAGCAGCGGCGCACTTCTCTGGCCTCGCTACATTGTGCATGCTTGGCCCTGCCACCGCCAGCAGTGGCTCCGCACTGGCAGGGATGGGGGGCTGCCTGGGCTTCCCCACAGAGAGAGAGTGGGGTGCAGGGCCCTGATGTGCCGCGCGCTGAGGCGTCCCCCACCCCCGTTATCGAGGAGGGGGGCGCAGTAGCCCGACAGAGGAAAAAAAAAGAAGATTTAATCGTGTATATTCGCCTAATCCTCCATATAGGCAAAGAGAGACAAAGACAACGAGTAGGAGTGGAACGAAGCAACGGTGAAGTTGAGGAGCCCCATTCACTGTTGCCTCAGGACCGGGATCAACGGGCGGAGAAGTGCCGGGAAAGAAATCAACAACAACAAAAGGAAGAAGGAAAAAAAAAAGAGAGAGGCCACACGGGCCCACGTAAAGCTACAGAGCCACAATCCATCAGCACAGACGCACGCACGCACTGAAGTTACAATGACATGACTTCACAGCACGGCAAGACGACGCGCGAGATGAGGAAGAGAGGAAAAACCGCCTTAGAAAAAAAAAAACGGAAAGCGAAAGACAAAAAATAGGCCGCCATTGCAGTCGCACGCTTCGCGATAGTGCCGCTTATCCTGTCATCAGCATCGCTCCTTGTGCCTGCTCTCCCCTCTGTGTGGGTATGCGTTGTGGAGCGAGATTTCCTCTGCGAAATAGCGAACGAAGATAGAGAAGACGACTCAAAAGACGCACAAGACGATCAATCAAGGCTCAGAGCACACCGCATGAAACACAAAGGTGAATCCCATTCGGAGACAGTCCAGTGAGAACAACGGCAAAAGGCGAAGAAGCACGTGTCCGCACTGGGAGCAAAAACAAACACAAACAGAAAAAAAACAGCACAACACCGCTGGCTCCCACACAACACGCACACACAGCAGTGTAGGCTGATAATCTGCGTGCCCCGCCTTTCTGCAGACGTGGGCAGGCAGGCAAGCGGGTGGGTGGGGTGGGGTGGGTGGGGAGTCAACATCACCACGGAAAGGTAAAAACGCTCGCAACAGGAGGGAGAACGGAAGAGAAAAGACGATCGACACACTCAACCAGTAACAGACGAAGAAAAAAAAAGGAGTGCACAGAGACACAAGCCCATTCGATCCATAATCGCACGGCCTACTACAGGGGCCTTGTGAGTGAGCAAATCAAATCAGAACAGAAAGGCCACCCGAGGAAAAGCAGCAACAGGGTGGACACATACGTGAGGGGGGGAGGTGGAGGGTGCACAAGAAAACAATAAAGACAGCAAAAGGCAACAGGCACATAGAAAGAAGGGGGAAGAAAAACAAAGCAAATTTCTAAAAAAGAACACATATATGTAGTCATATGTGTGTGTAGGGGGGTGGGAGGGTGTGGGTGGAGTACTGCGATCGAGCAAAAGCACGCCACGTACGCAGGCGCACTCAGAGAAATAAGTTACCTGCGGCACACAGCCGCAGTAATGCTGAGCCGTCTCGCCCTTTCGCGTCTTTTTTTTTTCATCTCCGTGTGGAAATCATCCTGTTCACTCAAAGATGGAAAAAAACGAAAGGCCAAAGCAGCCAGCACTTACGGTGCAGTGGGTACCAGTAGGGATAGCACCATCCTCGTCGTCCGTCTCCTCTGAGTTCCCGTCCTCTACTTCAGCGGTATCATGACTCTGCCGGCTGATCGCACCCTCTGGCAGTACTTCTGCTGACGGCTTCAGTAGCCCGGCCTCCTTGAGGTCTGCTTCCACGTGCTCTGCAAGCAGCCATCCTCCCTCCGTCTCGTGCGCGCTATTGAGCAAGTCTCTACTCTCAGAGACGTGTTTCACCGCTTGGCATCCGGATGACGCAGCTGCCACGTTGGCAGACACCGTCTCGCGAGATGCCTTGACACTCGTGGCAGTCGTCGCGAGAGTGGACGATGTCTCGCTGACCGTACCGGGGCTATCTACAGCCCTAGCAGTAGAGCCGTAGCCCGGCGCGACTGGCCGATGAGTGGGGAAATTCTTCATTACCCTCAGCTTGAGGTCTCGGCGGTAGTTAAGCACCTTCTCCCTCTCGGCCGTGTTGCACGCGCGAATCCAGCTTAACGGAAGGTACTCGCTCTCGAGGAGGGCTGGCTGCGGCGCCTTTGAATCACTAGCGCGGGTCCTCGAGTAGTCATTGCCGCATCTCGGCTCCCTTTGAGAGACCCGCGTTGATGACGGTGGCGGGGGTGGCGGAAGCAAACTCCGCTGAACTGCAGCGCGCTTCTCGGCGGAGTCGGCGCTCAGCACACGAGGTGTGAAGTAGTAGTAGTACCAAGTCAGCCACTCCTCCGCGTCCCGCGCAGCACTGTGAGTGTGCCGCTGACGCTCGAACAGCTCCATTGAGTGGAGCACCGTCGCCGCAACACACACAGACCCGTGACCAGTGGAAGTAGTGCCGTCCACAGCAGAAGCCCCGTTCTCCGGCTCTGAAAGTGTCGGCAGGGTAGAGCAGCTTGCATCCTCGCGGGCTTGCATGCCAAGGTATGCCTTTACCTCCAGAAATAGCTCTCGCCAGGGGTTCTCAAAGCGGTACTCGACCAGCTGGTAGTCCACTGGCTGCACTTGAAAATAGCAGGCAATGGAATACGAAGTATCACCATGTGCGCTCCTCTGCAACATGGGCCGGCTGTACACTACAGTGCGGCAGAACTTCGTATGGTACATGCGGAGTGCCCCAGAGCCGCACATCAGCAGCGACCGCTCCAGTCCTCTGACATCGGCCTCAGTCCTGTACTGAGCCAGAATGGGAATAATGTAGTAATAGTAGAGCTGCGCAAGACGGACGTGGGCCTCGCGTGCCTGTCGGTGTGCCTCTGTGAGAAGCGCAAACAGCGCCCATTCCTGCTGTCGGCGCTGCGCAAACAGTACACGCTCCACATAGGCGCGAGACCCAAGTGGATACCTCCCAGCTGGACTGCGCTGGCTGCCTCGTAGCGCAGTGACCGTCGTTAGGCGAGTGCAAGAAGGCGAAGTCTTGCCGTCGTGTTCTCTCGCCCTTGAAGCAGAGTCCCGGCATCTCAAGACGGCTCCATACATGACCGGAAGCTCCGTCTCGATATTCACCAGCTCATCGTCAAGCGCGACCTGACTGCTATCGGTGCTAGAGCGACTGCAGCAGCTCTCTGCGCGGTTGTTCTCCTCCTCGGCGCCGTCCTTTGCCTTCTTGGGAGGTGGTGCATAGTGGCACAGCCTTGCTAGGAAGGGCACGGGTAGATCGTACGGCACCGGCTGCGTGCTTTCACGCAGAGATTCGAGGGCCTCATTGGTGAGATGCGAAGTCACAGTGGAGGTGCCTAAAGCACAAGTGGGGGGAATGCTTGGCGGGCCGCTCCCTTCCGCACTGCGCACATTTGTTTGTCCAGCCGCCTCGCCATCCGTAGCACCGCTTGCGTGCGGCTGTGCAGAGGCAACGAGGGCCGCCCACGCCTCCTTGTACTCGCGAGCACGCTTCGCGGCCTGCTTCGATTGCTGACGCCTCTGGTGGTGCTTCTTCGCTAACTCTTTAGGTGAGATGAGCCGTCGTTCGGCGGAGAAGACCGATCCACGCGAAGACGCGGCATCGCTTTCCGTCGTATCCATTGAGAGAGTGCCGCTGTCGTTTGGAAATGTAGTGGTGAAGCGGAGGTTGGTAGCCGAGGTCGGACTCGACAGCACAGTAGACATGCGCACCCGGCAGCGCCGCGTGTCGAAGACGTGAAAGACTTGCGGGTTTAGAAGAAGCTCCGCTGTGTTGGACTCCTCACTGGGGCTCTGCACCTCCGCCTCCTCGAACTCCTCTACATCAATGCTAGCGCTCAGTACGGAGCCTGATATAACGGCGTCCTCGGAATCATTACAGTTCTCGTCGTCTCCCTCTGGTAGCGGGGTGGCGGCACAACGCCCCTCTCCGCTGGAGGAACGCACGGAGTAGCACTTCTGCAACGAAGCCCCTCCGCTCTCCGTACAGCCCGCCACATGCTCCTGCGGCTGCGTGTCTGCCGGCTCCACATCGAGCAGATGCGTCAGCGGAGCTGCCTCCACGTGCGGATCGTACACCTCGGGCCGACATAGCAGTCGACTCCACAGAGACAGCCGATCTCGATTCGCTGGCGCCGTGGCACTGTGCCGCTGCAACCGCTTTGGTTCCCCGTTGCATTGCCGCTTTATGGCAGACGCCGTCTCCGTTGGTGTGTTCAGCATCGCCCTATTTGGCCTCGAACCCTCTCCGCCTACTTGAGCGAGTGGGGAGGTGTTATTCGTTCCTCCACTGGGGACTCGCACAGCCTTTACTTGCGAGGCCTTCTCATCGTTGCCAAAGAGCAACGAAAAAAAGCTCATCGAGCTTGAAGGCCACGGCAAGGAGAAACACACACTTCGCAGCAAAGGTGGGCCACCCCCGTCACTTGATGGACGGTCGCTTGGTAAGAGACGAAGAGTAGTGATTCACACGCCGCGTCGGCGCTTTGTACAGTAGCGGCAACACGCGAGAATGGGGGGGGGGGGGGGGGGGGGGGGCGCGGAACTCCTCGCTTTGCGACTCTTCCGGACTTCAAATCAACGAAACAGAGGAGACGATCACAAAATAAAAGGGGGAGACAAAAAAAAACTCAATGGAAGACGACGCATACGCGTGCGCGCACCACTCAAATAACGCACACACCCACACACACACACACATACAATAAGCTCGGCAACACGGCAGAGAGGCAACCTGCCACAGCACTCCTACCTCCTGTATAAGGCCCTCCTCCACTCGCTCGCGTTTGCGGCTGATGTTGTTCTCCCAGTGACGGAGGATTACGGAGAGACGGCAACGGAGAGGAAAACACACAAAAAAAAGGAAAGACAACAGGAAAGCGCGAAAGAGAGAGACGTGCCGCTTGTTGGCCTCCTGCGCCTTCTTCCTTGCAAGTAAAACACACCTCGACAGCCGCAGCAACCGGGAACACAAGCCGGAGGTGGGAAAAAAAAAAACTTAAAAACTTAAAAACATAAAATGGGGGGCCAATCAACCAGGCGTGAGTCGCTTGATGAGCAGAAAATCAAAGGTGTGAATATGCGTGTATATTTCCTGGCAGGAATTCCACCCCCTCCCCCCATGCGCATAATGTAGGGACGCGCAAACCAACGAGCCACGTCGTAAGACAGAGCCGGCAAAGAGAAGAACAGCGGAGAAATCCACACCAGTCCAGGAAAAGAAATAAGAGTAAGCGGGCAGACGAGCGAAAGGAAAGTGTGAAAGTCGAAGACCCGAGTAGAGTGAGGTGGCTCAACTAAGCGTAATGCAGTGAAGAGGGAAGGCGAGAACGACGGGTCGATGGAAAGAAAAGACGGCATGGCGTAGAGATGAAGAAGGGCAGAGGCGAAGAGGAGGAGCATAAGGGGGAAGGCTCATGTGTGCGTGAAGGGGGTGCAGGGGTGCCACTCCAAACATTCCACTGAAGCGATAAAAAGGCTTCCCTTTTCGCTTCGATTTTGGGCACATGAACAGCGGTATGTACCTCTTGTGCAATGCCGCACCACAGACAAGGGAAAGACGTTTCTCTGTGCGTCAGTCCCTCGACCACTGGCAAGCGCCTCCGCCGCGTACAGTGCGGTGTCTCTTTTTTTGTGCGCACTGTTGGAGTGTTGCAAAGCGTGGCAGGCACACGACTCCGCCCGTCGTGGGGTTCAGAGAAGCGCATGGCAACTCCATCAAGCGGTTAACAAGCGTAAATGGGCAGAGCAACGGCTCGAGTACTGACAGCAATTTGCACCGAATAACGTCAAAGGCAAGCCTCCGCAGAGTGCCCAAAAAAAAAAGAAAAAGTGTGTGTGTAGGGGGAGAGAGAGAGAGATGGAGCTCCTCTTCCCCTTCGCCTGTCAGCCGGCAGAAGCCCACTAATGCCAGCGCCAGTCGTCTAGCACAAACTCCGTTCCGGCCCCGCCTGCCCCGCACAGGAAACCACAACAACCGGCGACAATCCAAGAGTGGCACGCATGCTCTTCTCTCGACTCTCTTTTCTTCGGCGCATGTGCCACTCCTAGTTGGTGTGTCGGGAAGTTGGGAAACCTACTTTACCTCCCACGCGCTGAGCCACCACGAACGCGCCCGCAGCCGCATGCGCACACCGTCACCGCCCACCCGCCTCCGTGTGCATGTGGCTCCGCCCGGGACGTCTAGTCGGACCACGCGTCTGCCAGGCACCCCCCTGACCCTCCCGCGCATACATCCGCTGCGCGAAGGGCCCCAGTGTAGACAAGCAGGCACAGGTTGTCAGAGGGGGAGGGGGGGGCAGCGAGAAAGAGGAAAGGAAAACTCATCCGTGCGTTAGAGTAGGAAGGGGCAGAGAATGGTATAGCCTTGCGCTGCCCTCTTCTTCGGCGAGTACGTGCATACCGTAGCCCCTCGTTTCCGAAAGTCTCGTTAGTCGCACCATTGTGTAGTATAATCTATCCCCTCTAAGAGTTGTTCATGAGAAACAAAGCAAAGAATGTGTACTCCTGTGAAACCCCCTACACCGGTGATACACAGAGGACAAACGGCTCCACTTTGATGGCGATGTGGCGCGCATGCATGGAGGATTCAGCGAGGAACACGCATGTTCAGCGCTTCTACTAGCTCAGTCCCATTCACCGGGAGGGGGGGGGGTGGAACGCGAATTCAATAAACGTGACACGTAAAAATAGTTAACCACACAGGCAAGCACAGAGGAGTGCTGGTGTGGTCCCCTCTCCCCGTACACCGTGCTGAGGGAAACCGACTTGGTTGAAAAAAACAAATAAATAAATAATTGAAAGAGACATGACTCGGATAAGGCGCAGTGCTTTCCACCTGTGTTCCTCGTCGACAAGGTGCGCTGTAAACGTCCACACGCGGACGCAGTGTGTTGCTGCACGTCAAGCGGGCATTACAGCAGACCCGCTGCACAGAGACGGTTGCTCGACAGCCTCTCCCGGAACAGAGAGGTCGAGGCCGTTGCGGAAAGCACAGCAAACACAAATAAATACACAATCGAAACAGAAACAAAATTTGGCAAAACTCGACCGTGGAGGTCGCGACCCGTCACGTGTGTATACGCCGGCGCACGCCTCAGAGCAACAGAAAAAAAAAAGGTAAATCGACAAGAAGCACCGAAGGAGAGGTGTGCTGCACCACCACCACGTACGGGAGGAGCAGACGAAACAGAGAAACAACGGCGGGAGGAGGGGCGGAGGAACACAACGACACACACAAAAAAAAAAAAGAGAAAAAAAAAAAAACAAAAAAAACACAACCGATACATCGAAGCAGCGCAGAAAGATGAAAGGGAAGACAAAAAACGTCACTGCGACGGAGAGACAATGTAGTGCACGGACCAGCCACCACGAGAGCAAAAGCAACGGTATTCCTTCGCTTGCCCCCCCCTCCCCCCGTGGCCGTTCTCTACCAATGAGCGTCAGCCCAACACCACTCTGCTACGGCCCTGCCTCACGAGCGCACCGTATCGTGTAAAGCCACGATGGAGGCGCCTCACAGCAATGCGCCGACTCAGTCATCCGAGCGCGGCTCCCTCCCCCGCCTCAAACTCCACCTAGCCACCGCTGCGCAGGTCGCCTCACCGTCACGCCCGTTGTGCCGGTCGCCACCTGCTGCACCCCTCCGGGGGTGGCTCAGGCTCCCCACACCAGTGGGCAGTGGAGCAATGGGGGCACTACATCCAAGTCACGCAGACAGTCTGACCATCACATGGATGGCCCAGACGTGCTCACTGTCGCAGGCTGTCCCGACGCAGCGCCATCCAGGACCTGCCCGCCGGCATCAGCAGCGGCGCACTTCTCTGGCCTCGCTACATTGTGCATGCTTGGCCCTGCCACCGCCAGTAGTGGCTCCGCACTGGCAGGGATGGGGAGCTGCCTGGGCTTCCCCAGAGAGAGAGAGTGGGGTGCAGGGCCCTGGATACCACGCGCTGAGGCGTCACCCACCCCCGTTATCGAGGAGGGGGGCCTTCATCCACGTAACACAGAGAGATCGTCTGTATCTGCGAGAAAAAGAGGAAGAGAGGAGCAGCAAAGCCCACCTGCCGCACGAACAGAGACACAAAGAGAGAGGGAAAGGGGCGACAGACGGGGGCAACGTGAGGGAAGAGCG
>NC_009323.2:474842-485571 GCF_000002845.2 Leishmania braziliensis MHOM/BR/75/M2904
CGACCCATCGTACAGAGACAAATTTGGCAAACTCGACCGCTGGAGCGTCGCAGACCCGTTCACGGTGTGTATACGCGGCGCACGCCTCAGAGCAACAGAAAAAAAAAAGGTAAATCGACAAGAAGCACCGAAGGAGAGGTGTGCTGCACCACCACCACGTACGGGAGGAGCAGACGAAACAGAGAAACAACGGCGGGAGGAGGGGCGGAGGAACACAACGACACACACAAAAAAAAAAAAGAGAAAAAAAAAAAAACAAAAAAAACACAACCGATACATCGAAGCAGCGCAGAAAGATGAAAGGGAAGACAAAAAACGTCACTGCGACGGAGAGACAATGTAGTGCACGGACCAGCCACCACGAGAGCAAAAGCAACGGTATTCCTTCGCTTGCCCCCCCCTCCCCCCGTGGCCGTTCTCTACCAATGAGCGTCAGCCCAACACCACTCTGCTACGGCCCTGCCTCACGAGCGCACCGTATCGTGTAAAGCCACGATGGAGGCGCCTCACAGCAATGCGCCGACTCAGTCATCCGAGCGCGGCTCCCTCCCCCGCCTCAAACTCCACCTAGCCACCGCTGCGCAGGTCGCCTCACCGTCACGCCCGTTGTGCCGGTCGCCACCTGCTGCACCCCTCCGGGGGTGGCTCAGGCTTCCCACACCAGTGGGCAGTGGAGCAATGGGGGCACTACATCCAAGTCACGCAGACAGTCTGACCATCACATGGATGGCCCAGACGTGCTCACTGTCGCAGGCTGCCCCGACGCAGCGCCATCCAGGACGTGACCGCCGGCATCAGCAGCGGCGCACTTCTCTGGCCTCGCTACATTGTGCATGCTTGGCCCTGCCACCGCCAGCAGCGGCTCCGCACTGGCAGGGATGGGGGTTTGCTGCTGGGCTTCCCCAGAGAGAGAGAGTGGGGTGCAGGGCCCTGGATACCACGCGCTGAGGCGTCCCCCACCCCCGTTATCGAGGAGGGGGGCCTTCATCCACGTAACACAGAGAGATCGTCTGTATCTGCGAGAAAAAGAGGAAGAGAGGAGCAGCAAAGCCCACCTGCCGCACGAACAGAGACACAAAGAGAGAGGGAAAGGGGCGACAGACGGGGGCAACGTGAGGGAAGAGCGCATACAGACAAGCGCGTCCGTACATCAGAGGAGAAAAAAAAGGAATCAACGCTGTAAAGCGAAGGGAAACGAAGAAAAAGTGACGATGAGGCGCATTGAGGCACCAGTCAGCCTCTCACAGATGATCCTGGCGACATACCATACGACACACCGAAGTGGGAAGGGGGAGAGAGAAGGGGCGGCGGCGGCGGATGCTGGAAGCTGCGCGTGGGGGGCCTCACAGGAAGAGAAGGCCCCCCACACCCACACCACGTGGGTTAAAACATTATGTGGAGAAAGCGAGGCGAGAGAAGAAGTCGCTTGAAAGAAGCACGAGCACGATCGCAAGGAAATCGCATTCGCATGTGAAGACAACGGCAGTGGAGTGGAAGAGGGAGAGAGGGAGAGAGGGAGAGAAGGAGAAGTGTGTCTTCTCACATAGAGGAAAAGAAAGCCGCTGAGAGAGGCACGTGAAACGCAAGACAAGAAGAACTTATACAAACGGGGAGAGAGAGAGAGAGAGAAGGGACGTACAATGTTTATACCACCCTTACGCATAGCGAGCCACACACAATGCGTGGCGTGGTGGCTATGATCACCCTATTTCACCCTGCATCAAGCCCCATTGTTGGTTCCTCAGGAAGCAAAGACGAATGTAGGAAAGAAAAACAACGAAAAATCGCTCGAGGACGCATAGACGCCTATAGAAAAGTGTGCATGAGCATCCTCGAGCTTCACGACGGACTCCACGGGGGTATGAGTATTGTGCGCAAGCACTCTCTCGGAAAGAGATAGACACACAGGTGACTAGTCCATGCATACTGGGGACACAAACGCGGTACACAAAAAGAAACAAAATAAAGAGTGAAGGCAGAGACATCGGCGAAGGGTTCAACCCCCTTGTAAGATTCACATAGAGGCGCGGGAGAACGAGGAGGGGAAAGAGGGGGGGGGGGGGGGCGAAGGAACGAAGAAAAACACGAACGACAACTGGCAAGGGAAGAATTCGATACGTGTTACGCAACAGCCTTTTCGAAGGAAAGTGGGAGTTCAGCTGAATCATCAGGAAATATAGCGAAACTCCCAACCCCTGCAAGAGCGCCAAACAAATAAAGCCACACACAGAGAAGGAAAGAGGCTCGTCTGAGGGTCATATTGCTCGATCAGCATGGGTAGAAGTCTGTGAAACAGGTAGACAGCCACGTTATTGTTTCCTCTGCCGCACTTTTTTGTGTGTTCGCTGCTCTAGCGAAACAGGTAGCGCTTGTGGTGCAACAGTAGCATCGCAGAGAGGGTCATCGGCTGGCTGAGCTACAGTCTGAGCGATGAACCGAGGGATGTGAAAATTGGCGTGGAGGCCTTGCGCGCACGAGCCTGCGCTAGACACTCGTCATGGCATCCTCAGCATACTCAGGAATCGACGGAAAAAAGAGAGTCGCGGAAAAGGGGGCACAGTAAAGGAATGAAGCTCGACTTAGTCGAAGCCTTTCTGCTGATTCACGTAGGCAAAAAGGCGGCGACGTGCGGAGGGGGGAGAGGGAGGGGGCTGGTGATCCCCCAATGCGCTTCTCGAAACCTGTACGAGTCCACCATAGTGGAATAGGCGTAAGCGACGCAAAATACAGAACAGCAGGCGAAGAGGAGGGAGGGAGGAGGGGAGGAGGTGTGTGAGCGAGACAGACAGACAGGCGCGCTCAAGTACGCGAAGAGCCCACTTATGCTCTTCGTAGAGAGAGAGAGGGGGGAACGACTCTGTGTCAAACAGTAAATGTGGAGGGCAGCCGGTCGACGGAAATGAGAGCGCAGATCGGCAAACCAAAGAAGGAGGTAAAGCGAATATAAAGACGAAGACGTACGAGGAGAAGGGGGGAGAGGGGCGTCGGGGTGAAGAAGCCGAGAGAAGAAAAGAAGCCAAGAAAGAGAGAAATGTGAACGAGGCGAGGGATGTGGGGGGGAGAGGAGGAGAGAAGCGCAGAAGACGACGGAAAAAAAAGCCCACAGCTGTGAAGGAGAAGTAAAAGAGTGAAATGCAAGTGAATATAAAATACATAAACAGTGAAGACGAAGAAGAAAAAGAGGTGGAGGAGGAGGGGCAGAGAAGCGTGTGTATAGGTGCCACTACAGACGCCGGCAACTGGGCTGCTGAAGCAAACAAACGAAATGAGAAACTGAGCAGCTCAAGGATACTAACACTCACGCACACAAACATAAGCACAGAAAGAGAGAGAGGGGGGAGTGACACATGCGCAGAACCCCTCCTATTGTGAAAGAAGTACAAGAGGAAAAAAGAAACGGTGGGTGAGGGGGAGAAGAAAGTGACGGTGAAGAGTACCCTGACCAAAAGCGAGGAGAACAGAGAAGCCTCTACAAGAGGGGAAAAAAAGCACCCAGCTGTCACGCGCACACGCACACCACCCAGAAGGAGGGGAGAAATCTCGAGAGAGCGGGGGGTGAGAGGCGGGGGGAGGAGGGGGCAGTGGAACAACAAACCGACGGAGGGAATCAACACGAACCACCACCAAAGAAGAAAAAAAAAAGAGCAGAGAAAGACACCGCCAACAATTCGCCAAAAAAAAAAAGGCAGTGCCTTGATAGTTACCATCAAATGCGAAAAGCAACGATGATTGTGACTGTTGGTGATGCCTTCAAGACACAAACGTGTCTCGTCATCATGACTGATGAAGGCCATCACCCAACGATGTCTCTACACAGAGAGAGAGAGAACAAATAAACAAACAAAAAGGGAGAGACGGAAGAGCTCGATAAAAAAAAAAAAGAAGACGGTGAGGCTCGTCTCTTCCTCCAGCCAAAGCGGGGGGTTTGCTACGAAGTACTAGAGATCCTTTCAGAGAAGAAATGAAATAAATGAAATGCAAAGTAAACAGCTGTTCATACACTAACTCAGGCTTCATCACTCTGTACTATGTTTACAGCTTGACAGTGGAGGAGGGGAGGGAAGGAGGGGAGAAAGAGAGAGAAAGAAAGAACAATAAACTGGCAGAGGGCTCCGGGGAGGCTCACATATAAGACGGAGGAATACAGCAGGAAGTCACTGAAAAGAGATGGAAAAGAAAGGGGTAAAGAAGACCGAAACAGTCCACTACGGTCATACTCAGCAGGTACGTATAGAGAGAGCGCATCGGAGTGGCATGGCCCTCACAGGAACCACGAGAAGGCGAAAGGGCCACAAAGAGAGCCGACGGGGCAGCCATAAAACAGACAGTCACACAGGCGTGACAGAAATGCGGCTTATTATGGGTGGAGAGGCGGAATGCAGAGGAACAACCAGCGCACTGCGCACAAACCGTAGCTATGGAAAACAACGCGAGCACGCTGCCCGGGAAGGACAGTCGCATCATGTTGAGGAAAACAACACGAAAAGCGTCCAAACAGGCAGTGTTAAGGTAAGGCAGAGAGAGGAAAGGAGAGTGAGGGGGCGTGACGGCGGCACACTGCGCATGACACTATACAGCATTCTGACGCTCCGAAAACAACGAGTGTGCCCTCGCCCCCCACCCTCCCTCCCTCCCTCCCGATTAAGTTGTCGAGCGCTTTTCATGTTCCTTTATTATCTTAATGGAACTGAGTCCTTCTTCTTTTCCAGAACAATTACTCGGCGTAGCACTGCACGCACTGTTTCGGTGGCAAGCGCTGCCAAAACACCTCCGTGTCCGCCATGCGAAGCACCTCCTGACGCATCGCTTCCGCCGTCGTGAAGAAGACTCGTGGGAAAAAGGTGATATCGCGCTTGCTGCTGCCGGTGCTGTTGTTGGTGTTTGGTACAGGACCGTAGAGCCGATCGCACAGGTGCGGATTCGGAGTTGTCGACTCAAGGCATTCGTCCAGGTCTGCAGAGGCCGTGCCTAGTATATCACGCGCGCGACCAGCCGCCAAGGCGTACGTGCTCCGCGTGATCACGGGCTGCACCTCCTCCATCGAGAGGCCAATCGCCACGAGCACATTCAGCACGTAGCGATGGAAGTTCTGATCGCGCCGAAGTAGTGCCTGCACCTCAGAAGACGAGGTGCTCGCGGTGTCGCCGTTGTTGCTGTTGCTCGCTGAGGCGCTCTTAGACCCCTCTTCGTGCCCGTTCTCCTCCTCTCGGATGCTCTCCAGCACAGCCTCCAGGAAGCTGGACGGAGCGCCAAAGCAGCCGTAGCCGCCCGTCTCCGCCGTCTTGTCGTACAAGCCGTCGCCAACAGCCAACCCCTGCAATTGCTGTCTGTCACTGAGCCTCTCCAACTTTCCACCGTTCACATTTTGCTGCGACGGCTGCTGCTGCTGCTGCTGCTGCTGCTGCGTCTTCCACAGGCACACGACAGGGATTTCGTTGCAGCTCATTACCACAGCGTGGATGTATGGGAGCGCGTCGCTGAGGTTGCGCTTCATCATGTACAGCAGCGCCATCATAAGATTGGCGAGTAGACGCAGCTGCGTCGCGCGTTGGGGGAGCTCAGCAGTGTGGTCGCCAGCCCCCGTCGCCACTGCGCTACCCGTCACCGCCGCATGACAGTCCAGCAGCTCCACCAGCGAGCGGAGGGTACCCATGGCGTCGTAGAAACCCTGCTGTGAGTTCAAGAAGCAGTGGGCCTGGCCGATAGCCCGCAGCGTTAGCTCCCGTCCGCGCTCGAGAACCTCGTCACCGTCTGTGGCAGACCCGGTCAACATCATGTTTTGCAGTGCCAGAGAGAGCTCGTTTCCGGCCAAGTCTGTGTGCGTGGGAAACGCCGCAGCGTTCGATGGGGGCAGCAGGAAGTCAGGCAAGACGCTGCTGGCACGGTCCGAGGACACAGAGGGTGCCAAGGCAATTGTCTCATGTGGGGTCACGACCGCGTTAGCGCCGGCGGATGCGCAACGCCACAGTGCTGCCGACTTGGAGGTCACAGGTTGGCCGGGCATCGCGTTGGGGAGAGCTCCGCTGCTGTAGGCTGCCGTGTCGAGAGTGGACCAGCCCTGGTTTGGCACCTGCATTACGCGAGGCGGTGTGCTCAACGACGGCGACGGGTCTTGCGTGCCAGAGGTGTAGTGCTTCGTGACGGTCGAAATCACACCCGTTGCAGAGTCCGTGCTTGCAGCATCCGACTCGGCCTTGAGTGCTGCAACGACAGCGGGAAGTGGAGAAGAGGTCCAGTGGTCGCCACTGGGCCTACCTGCCGGGGTGCCAGTAGCAGCGTGATGAACCCCAGGAAGGAACTCCGCCCCCAGCAGCGGCGACGAGGACGGCTGAAAGGCACGCGCATGGGGGCTCAGTCGAACTGGCGCCCGAGCCACAGCAGCGGCCAAGTTTGGAGAAACACTCGTGGTGAACGGGGTTGTCGATGGGTCCTGCAACTGCTGTGCCTCCTTCTCCTTGAGGTTGTAGTAGCTCTCGAGGGCGTCGCCGAGGGTGCGCTTGGCAAAGTTCCCGAGGCCGAAGATGCACGGGGTGCCAGTCGCGGGGTCGGCATCATGGAAGACACGATCCACAATAGGCTGCTTTGCGCTATTGCACTTGAGCCGCAGTGGCGGGCGACCTGGTCCGTTGTTGAGTTCCATACCGCTGCGCCGCATCATCGCCTCGGCGCCCGCCGTGGTAGAGAACTCAACAAAGCCGTAGATCCAGTTTTGGTTGTTCGTTGAATTGCCGCAGATGCGGACGCGCAGGTACTCGCCGCACTCAGTGCAGATCGCCCCCAGCTCGCTCTGCAGCATCGTCAATGGCAAGAAGCGCAGGTGCACCGTTCGAGCCAGCAAGTCAGACGTTGCCGCCTCACGCTCCACCAGACGCTGACGCTCCTCTTTCGGGAGGGCCTTGAAATCCTGGTGAAGTCGGTTCTGCTTGCGGCTTGTGTAGTCGACGTTTGGGCCGCGGTACGTGTACGGGTTCACACCGCCATCACTGCGTGTCTGCAGAAGACCGTCCATCCCCACGTTGATCGGCGGCGGTGGTGGCGGCGGCAGAGGTGGGCTGCAGTTATTCAAGGGCAGCACGTCGTAGCTGGGGGCATCCGACACAGGAGAGAAGCCGTGTGGGTGGAAACGACCTTGGGTACCAGGGATACCACCGCTTGCTGCGTGCGTGCTTCCCAGCTGGCCCCACTCCTCCTCTTGGTGAAACGGCGGAAGCCGCGTGCTGGCGTTTGGGTCGGAGAAGAGTGGCTTCGGCGAGTACGGTCCAGGGCGGTAGCCCGTCTCCCTCTGGGCATTGGGCACGTAATCACCGGCAACGACCTCAAAGCTGCACGAATCAATGCCTGAGGTGGTGGGAGCAGCAGCGCTGATGGAAGTCAACGCCTTCACCTTCGCATTGGGGAACGTGCTAGAGTACGAAGTCATTCTGAGTAAGAGAACTTTTATAGCCGGACGCGTGCGCAAGAGAACGAGGAAGATGTGCTGCACACCTCACCGGTGTGACACTCATCAACTGGGCTGCGCAGCGCAAAATCACGTGAGCGAGAAGAAGGGAGAGGGACTTCGAGCGGGCGCGTGACAATGCGCGCTCAAGGGGTACTAAATTGAAAAGGAGATGAGCGAAAAAAAAAAAAAAAGAAAAGTCCGTGCCGCGCCTTTGATTTGGGAAATCGAGAAGAACAAGAAGACGTGAGAAGCGAAGGCGTATGGCGCAGCAAGAGGGGGGGAGGAAGGGCAGAAGAAGAAGAACAGAGAGTGAAGGGAGCGCAAAACGCTGAAGGCGCGAAGGATGAGGACGGCAGGGGAGGCACGCACACACTCTCTCGTGGAAGCAAGACGAGAACGCACGAGAAAAATGTGTGTTGTGTGTGTGTGTGTGTGTGGGTGGGTGGGTGGGCGAAGAAGCAGCGGAAGGGTGGCTACAATAGTCTACGATCTGAAGTGACTCCAAGATTGCCGTTCGTGTTACGGTATGGTCTCTGAGCTCCACAACGAACCAGCAGAATAAAAGGAAAAAAGTAGCGCAGCCGCTCCTCTCGCCGGTGTCTTATTCAAGGCGGAGGCAGCGGGAGGGTTGAGACGAGAGGCCTTTTCTATGCGAAATGAGAGACAAGAAGAATGACAGTGCGAGAGAAGAACACAACGACGATGATGACAACCGATGCCCACGGCAAAAGGCGCACAACGACGAATCGGCCAGTGCCGCACGTGAGAGCGATGAAGCGGCGAGCAGACAAGAGGGGGTCGAGGGTGCACTCCAAGGAGAGAGAGCAAGAGACGAAAAAGGGCGCGAGGAGTCAAACAATAAAAAATAGGGAGAGGGTCGTCGGTGACAAGGCAGCAGCAGGAAGAAGGTGAAATGTAGGGAAACGTGTGTATGGAGAAGGGCGAGGGCAGGGCGATATGAACGACGAGAGCGACTGGGGCACCTGAGTCGCCGCTACCTCACGAGGAAGACGAAGGGAGAACACAAAAGAAGACGAGAAGGGAAAAAAAAGTGCACAGCACACGACAGGAAAGGCAAGACGTTAAAATAGCGGGAGGAGAAGTGAGAAGCAACCAGAGGGCGCACCAGGGGAGGGTAGCGAGCGAGTCAAGCGTGCCTGCCTCCTCAACAATGAATGAGGCTGCTTGCTCAGGTATATGTTTCGCTTTAGTTGGGCTTTTTCTTCTGTGTGGGTGTGTGGGTGTGTGTGTTGCTTTCCTTTCCAGTGGCACGTCTTGTTTGCAAGGGAGAGAGGGGGGGGGGGGCGAGGAATCCACACAGAGAGAGCGGTAGACCGGAGTGCTGACAGCGAGAGAACAAATGCTGCTGAAAAGACGGGAGGGGGGGGGACCGAGGGAAAAAAGCACGGAAAATAGGCAAGTCGACACACCACACAAGTGAACCACAACAACAACAACAACAGAGAACGTCGGGGGGAGAAGAAAAAAACGCCTGAGGAAAATGTGAAGGTGGTCCACACAAGGAAACGACACAGCTAAAAGCTCTGGCCAATAAAAAAAAAAAAGCGATGTGCAGTAGCCCGCGTTCAACAGTTTGTTTTGTCTTCTAGACGGTGCGGGGGAGGGGCGTACACGTCGAGGATCGCCGTCGGTGTGAATCGAGCTGCAGCGAAAAGAGGATCTCACAAAATGGCAGGTGAGAGGAGGAGCGCGAGAAGCCACAAGAAACGGCACGCACAGAGCGACACACCCCCAAAAAATACCTCGAAAGATGAGTGAGAAAGGGGAAAAAGCTTTAGCGCTCTGTGGGGGCCTGAAGCCGAATGGCAGACGCAAGAAGGTGGCCAACAGAGAAGCAGATGAGGTCTCCACCACCACGAAAAGCCCACGCACACAAAGCCGCCGGTTGAAGAAACGTAGAAAAAAGAGGGGGAAAGACGAACAGTAGCAGAGGACCTTATTCAACTTCGCTTTCAGTCTGTTGCTTGCGACGGAGAGCGGAATCCGAGTATCCAAATACGAATGAAACTAGTAAAGAGAAAACCAGCTAAGCAAACCACAACAAAGCAAAGCAAAAAACAAAATGGAGCAGAAAACTGTGAGTGATAATCTGAAGTGCACTCCTATTCTATTCAGCTGCAGGCACTCTGCGAAAGAGAGAATGTGGTGAACGGAAAGGCGAGCCTGAGTGACGCGTTTCGCTTCGGGCACTGGTGAACGTGTCTCTGGCCAGCTTGCCTGTATGTGTCAGTGCGTGTTTGATGTTGGTGAACCTCAGAAGACCAAATCGAGAGAAGAAAGAGACCTTACGAACAGAAACTGTGAGAGTGAGAGAGAAGCGACAAGATGAGAACAAGAAACGCCCTAATACAAGAACAAAATGCAGATGCACGTGGCTGTGATGCGCCTGAACTCTGAAGATCTGCCTCGTCGCTTCCGTACAAGAGAAAGAGAGGGGAAAAAAGGAGCACGAAGAAGGAGGACGCGTCCGAAAGGAGATCAGAACGCAGAGCGCGACCTTTTTTTTTTTGGGCCCTCAGGGTGGTAGACACGAGTAGTGAGTGACACACGAGAAGAGTGTCGGGCTCCTCCTCTTTGGTAACGGCAAAAACAGCTGGCGCAGCCTTTCAAAGAATTCTGGTGAGCACTCGAGAGAACAAGAGTGCGCGGCCACTGCTACAACTCAATACGGGAAAAGAGCTAAAGAATGAAACCTGTAAAGAGAGGAAAAAAACTCGAAGAGAAAATCGGGAGAAAGCGAGAGAGAGAGAGATGCAGAGAGGTGTGCGTGAGTCACCCAACACGCACAGAGAGGGGGAGAGAGCGCGAGTGTTTGTAGTTTCCTTTGATATCCTATCCTTCGTCTTCGTCTTCGCCGCCGTCATCCACTTCTCAAGAAAACAAAGCCACAACGCGACCGCACAGCCTCGAATACTACGAACTACTAAGGGGGGAGGAGAAGGAGAAGGAGAAAGAGAGAGGGAGGGAGAGAGAGGGGAAGGAAGGGAGATCCAACAAACAAAAAGTGCACAGCACACAACGAAAGAGCGGCACAAAAAAATAAAAGAGAGAGAGAAGGGGGGTGGGAGGGGGGGCGATTAGTGCTGATTCGGCTAACGAGCGAAAGGGAGGACGAGGAGGGGTACAAGTGAAGAAAATGAGAGGCTGCCACGAACAAGAGAGACGCAGAACGGAAAGGGGGAGCGAACAGAAGAGGGCACGGAGGGCAAGGGCTGGGTACTGGAGGTGCCTAATGCGCTACCACACTACACCATACGAGAGAGGAAA